>NC_041394.2:190495862-190780862 GCF_900747795.2 Erpetoichthys calabaricus | reverse complement strand
TAAATAACCCTGTGTTCAAGATGAAGATTAAAAAAAATCCAATAAATAGTGTAAAAACCAATTTAGGATTCCCTCATAAAATCCATGGACAAAAGACACCTGTCCCACACCTCTCTCTTTTCTCTGCTGCAGCTTTCATCCTCCTGCCTGTCGCCGGCCTTCCTCTCTTGAACCATTTTACCTCCATTGTCTCTTTTCAACTCTTTTTCTCCTGCAGCCTAGCCTGTCTTCCCT
The DNA here is from genome assembly GCF_900747795.2 of Erpetoichthys calabaricus. NCBI lineage: Eukaryota > Metazoa > Chordata > Cladistia > Polypteriformes > Polypteridae > Erpetoichthys > Erpetoichthys calabaricus. The sequence continues at coordinate 190,780,628 of NC_041394.2, read as the reverse complement.
CATCGTCTGCCCAGTTCATCCTTCACAGGTCTTGCAGTTGGCGGAAACGTCAGCAACTTGGTCCCTTCCAACTATGGCTTTAGCCATGACTGCCTCCTTCGGCGTATCTGCTGTGACTCCCCAAGCCACCTTCTGATGTCTTCCTCACACAAAACACAAAAACTTGGCACCCAGTGGATCCCTAGGGAGAGCTTGATTATCTCCCACTACCCCATAGCTGTTCAACGAGGAACTGATCCACCCCAGAACAATAATTACTCATTCCTCCATGTCCCAGACCACTTGCCTCCTCTCTTCTCTGTGCGCTGACAAAGTACTGCCTTCTGTTTGGCTCTTTCTTTTCAGCTTTTCAGTCTGACTCACCCTTATGCTTCCATGGGTGCAGCAACTCAATGCAAACCACTTGAATCCAATGAAGCAATCAAGACAGACCACACCCTCACATGTAGATATACCCCATCTGGATCACTTTACCAACTCCTTGTAACTGCATGACCCCACAGTGATCACGCCAGTTATTTATTTACCTATTTATCACACTGACCAAAAGTGGCTAAGCCATGGACCCACTGTATACAGACACCAGTGTAGGGTAGAAAGTAGCGGAAAAGTGCAGAGTTCCTCCAGGATGCTAAAGGACAGGTTGACGAACCACTGCCTGGGGGTGCTTGCCCCCCTATTGAAGAGTAACATTTATATATGTTGTATATATCTCCTATATCATGCTTAATAACATAATAAGGCAAGTCAAAGAGTTCTCCTTATCTCTATTTGTTCAGTATACAAAGAGAAGATCTGCAGTTCAATCATGAAATAACAAAAGGAAAGATTTTCTTCTGGGTCAAAATTTCTAGATGTTTTCTTTTGATAGGGTTTAGAACAAGTAACATTTCAAATCAGAGTATGCTAATGGTCAGTTTTTTCATTGCTTTTATGTAGTTACAATATTGATTCATTTTTCAAAGACAGATGTACAACATTTTCTGAAAATCTGTCACCTTGTTTTACACTTTCTGAAATATAGTACTGTGCAAAGTTTTAGGCAGGTGTGAAAAATGCTGTAAACAAAGAATGCTTTCAAAAATTGAAGTGTTAATCATTTATTTTCATCAAACAACAAAATGCAGTGAATGAACAAAAGAGAAATCTAAATCAAATCAATATTTGGTGTGACCACCCTTTGCCTTCAAAACAGCATCAATTCTTCTAGGTACAGTTGCACACAGTTTTTGAAGGAACTCGGCTGGTAGGTTGGTCCAAACATCTTGGAGAACTAACCACAGATCTTCTGTGGATGTAGGCTTCCTCACATCCTTCTGTCTCTTCATGTAATCCCAGACACACTCGATGATGTTGAGATCCGGGCTCTGTGGGGGCCATACCATCACTTCCAGAACTTCTTGTTCTTCTTTACGCTGAAGATAGTTCTTAATTACTTTGGCTGTATGTTTGGGGTCGTTGTCCTGCTGCAGAATAAATTTGGGGCCAATCATACGCCTCCCTGACGGTATTGAATGATGGATAAGTATCTGCCTGTATTTCTCAGCATTGAGAACACCATTAATCCTGACCAAATCTCCAACTCCATTTGCAGAAATGCAGCCCCAACCGTTCAAGGAACCTTCACCATGCTTCACTGTTGCCTGCAGACACTCATTATTGTACCACTCTCCAACCCTTCGACAAACAAACTGCCTTCTGCTACAGCCAAATATTTCAAATTTTGACTCATCAGTCCAGAGCACCTGCTGCCATTTTTCTGCACCCCAGTTCCTATGTTTTCGTGCATACTTGAGTCGCTTGGCCTTGTTTCCACGTCGGAGGTATGGCTTTTTGGCTGCAACTCTTCCATGAAGACCACTTCTGGCCAGACTTCTCCGGACAGTAGATGGGTGTACCTGCGTCCCACTGGTTTCTGCCAGTTCTGAGCTGATGGCACTGCTGGACATCTTCCGATTTTGAAGAGTAATAAGCTTGATGTGTCTTTCATCTGCTGCACTAAGTTTCCTTGGCCAACCACTGCGTCTACGATCCTCAACGTTGCCCATTTCTTTGTGCTTCTTCAAAAGAGCTTGAACAGCACATCTTGAAACCCCAATCTGCTTTGAAATCTTTGTCTGGGAGAGACCTTGCTGATGCAGTATAACTACCTTGTGTCTTGTTGCTGTGCTCAATCTTGCCATGACATGAAACTGTCTTCCACAACCTCACCTTTTTCGCAGAGTTTGGCTGTTCCTCTCCCAGTTTTAAGTCTCCTATACAGCTGTTTCTGTTTCAGTTAATGACTGTGTTTCAACCTACGTGTGACATTGATGATCATTAGCACCTGTTTTGTATAATTGGTTGATCATACACCTGACTATAATCCTACAAAATCCCTGACTTTGTGCAAGTGAACCTATAAGAATTGATGCTGGTTTGAAGGCAAAAGGTAGTAACACCAAATATTGATTTGATTTAGATTTTTGTTTTGTTCGCTCACTTTGCATTTTGTAAATTGATAACAATAAACAATCATTATTTATATTTCTTTGTTTATAGCATTTTTTCACACCTGCCTAAAACTTTTGCAAAGTACTGTATATGAAAACAAATGCACCTCAGAGAGTGTAATGTTACTGGATAAGAGGTTGGCAGTAATGTAACTAAGATAGCCTTAAAGGAATGTATTTTCTTCCTCTGTGGCAAAATTTTCAAATTTCTCCTTTTAGTCAGGCTGTGTTGCTATTTCTCAAAGTCCCATGGGACTATAAGTCACTGAGTAAAAAAGACTTGTATTTTTCTTTCATGTTATGTCTAATAAAGCTTGAGCTTTATGGATTTTGTAAAGTCATTAGTAAACTAGTTGTCAGATATACAGTAGACTCGGTGAAGTCGCGGTTCAGAGTTTGTGGCCTCAGTCATTCGTGGATTTTTCCTTAGAACCTAACTAATAATTGTTAGTGGAAACCACAAATATCCTCTGCAATTTTTATGGCTTTTTTCGTGCCAATACTGTACTGTAGAGAGAACAGGAAGCAGCTGTAGAGAAAACCGCGACTTGGGATGGTGAAAGTAGCCAATAGAATTTGAAACTGCAACTCCCAGCAGTCCCTGCAGTGGCTTTGATTGGTCTTCTGTTGAGGGTGCTGGGGCCGTTGAGGTCAAAGGATGTCAGCGCAGATTTTAAAAAGGGGGCCGGTTACCTGTACTTATTCATTGTGTCCTGGATCGTTTTATGGCCATCCTTCAAAGAAAGGAGCGCTCCTAAACCCATCCACCCGTCATCACCATTTCAGGAACTACTGGTAGGACTATCTGTACAGTCCCATTCAACGTGCGGATCTCTGGACTATCTATTTTCATCATTACATTTCATCCGTTGCTGTTTTTCATGAACTTTAATGATTTAATTCATTACATTTATATAGCGCTTTTTCTCAGTACTCAAAGCGCTATCCACACAGGGTGGAACCGGGAAGCGAACCCACAATCTTCCACAGTCTCCTTACTGCAAAGCAGCAGCACTACCACTGCGCCACCTGTGTGGATAGCGCTTTGAGTACTGAGAAAAGCGCTATATAAATGTAATGAATTATTATTATTATTTACTGTGTGTGTTTTGTTTGTGTTTTGTTGTATTTAATGTGTAATTGCCCTAAGGGAAAAAGGGGTGGTATCGTTGTTTTCTTATTTCATTTGTTTTCATTACATTCTTTATTTGCTGTTTAGTTACCGTTTTGCTTTGTTTTTGTCTCTGTTTGTTTATGCGCGCGTTGGTCAAGGATGGAATCTCCACCATAAAAATAAATAAATCACCGTCTTCTCGATTGCCGCTTCTCGCGCTAGGCTTACTTAAAAGCCTGAACGTACCTGTCCTTTTTGGCTGATTGCTTTCTTTCTCTGTCCTCCCCCAGACATTCTCCTATGATGTTTGTCTATTGTTTAATCATTAACTAACTGCATGCTGAGCACCTTTTACTTCTGAAAGAGACATGTTTGTTTGAAGTGTTTGAATAAAGTTCAGGTCTCTACAATCTCCCATGTTTGTATGCAATTCTGTGACCCAAGCTGCACTAAGACTAGCCTGCAAGCATCAGCGCTTACCTCTGTCTGCTTGTGTGCAGCAAATTTAAGCGCAGTTGGCTCAGTGATTTACATCCATGGCGTCAGTTGCACTTTGTACATATTGTTCCAGTAGTTTTTAAAATAGTTTTTACAGTTCATTAGCAGTGTGTAAAATGATCAGTGTTGCAGTAATTGTGATGCTGTTTGCATGAAAAAAAATGTGTTCAATTAAAATGTCACTTGTTCTTTGTTAATTGTGACGTTTACTTAAAAAGTGCAGCAAAAAAGTATTTGGCATCCAGGGGTGCATTAACCCCAAGTATGTGGCAGTTTAACGGTTAAAGCCCCAAGATGTCGCAGAAGTAAGTTGCACCATCTAAGGCTTCTGGCAATGAAAACGCGCTTGCATGAATTACAGTACATATAGTGGTAACATTGGTATTTTACATTCTAGCACTGCAGGAGACATAGCAGTACAGTATACAGGTTTACCTTTACACTCTTTATTTTTAGGTAATGTATTAAGCTGAGTTTGAAATTAAAGTGTTTTGGGGGCATTTAGGGTTTAAACTATGAAAATAGGCAGTTTTTTTAACCACATCCAACATTCTCGGTTTTTCGCAATTCTTGGGTGCTCTAGGAACATAACCCCCACGAATTTTGGGGGTGTACTTTAAAATTTGTTGGTTCATTTATGCCAATTTCGAAGACCTCCTACTCAACACATGTTAAAGAGCCCTGTGGTTGTTTTATGGTTCATTGCTGCTGTGGCCTACAGGGGCTGCTCCTGCTCCCCAAATCCAAGATAGACAGACGCAAACACAAGCTCAGCAACACAACTGCTTTATTTGGCTGTGGGCAACTCTTCTGAAATCATTTCTCACACAAGCACAGTATAGAGCACAAAATAGCAAAGCATTTTCTTCTTCGCTTCCTTTGTGTCTCTCTCTCTCTCTCTCTGTCTCTGCCTCTGTCTGCCTCCACTCCTCCAGCAAGCTTTGTCACCTTCCTCCCGACTCTGGCTCCCAAAGAAGTGGCAGCTGGCTCCTTTTATGTAATCCCCAGGAGTACTTCCAGTGTCCTGTTGGATTGTTCTGGAAGCACTTACTGGTAACTTAGGAGCCTGATGGAATAGGGCTCCAGAGACCCTGCTGCACACCCTGGCAGTACCCCTGGAACCCAATAGGGCTGAGCCACCAAATTCCAATTCCCAGTATGCCCTGTGGGACTCTGAGGTACCATAGCAACCTTGAGCTAATGCCTTTGCTTGAACTTTTTATACTGTGAAATTGTGCTGTAAGGATGTAATCTATAAATTCAAGTGTCAGATAAGGTTTTGCCTTTTATGCATCCATTTTGTTCCTATAGCACACTTCACCTGCTTCGCTAAAACTAGTCTGTCTCTGCATCCTTAACACATTCTTCTAGCCATCTTGTTTTCAAGGCAAAGACAAATGTCTTTTATACAATGGATTCAGAAAGTATTCATACTTATTCACTTTTTTCATTTTTTTTTATGTTGCAGCCTTGTGATAAAATGACAAAGTGAAAACAGGACTTTAGACATTTTTGCTAATGTATTAAAAATACTGACTTTTCAAATTGAATCAATTATTCAGACCCTTTACTACGTACTTAGTTGAGGCCCTTTTGGCTGTGATTATAGCCAGGAGTCTTCTTAAGTATAATGTGAGTTTGGGAATTTTCTGCCATTCAGTTTAGTAGATCCTCTCTCCCTCTGTCAGGTTGGATGCACGCTGTCAGTGGACAGTTATTTTCAGGTCCCACTATTAAGTCTATGCTCTGGCTAGGCAACTCAAGGATATTCTCAGAGCTGTCCCTAAGCAACCTACTGTATGTGTTGTCTTTGCATTGTGCTTAGGGCCACTGTCTTGTTGGAACCTTTGGCCCAGTCTGAGGTGCATAGGAACAGGTTTTTATTTAGAATATCTCTTTTCTTTGATAACTCAGCTTTACCTCAATCTAGTCTAATCTTTGAGTCCTTGAATGTTCCATCACCATGCTTCACCATTGAAATTATATTGCATACATGAAGCGTGGTGCCTTGTTTTCTCCAGACATGACAGTAATCTTGGTTTTATCAGATTCATTTTCACTGTGTGAAAATCCTTTAGGTGCCCTTTTACAATCTCCAAGCAGGCTGACATGTGCCTTTTACTAAGTAGATGCTTCTGTCTTGCTAGTTTGTTATAAAGCACAGATTGATGGAAAGTTACAATGATGGTTGTCCTTCTGGAAGTTTGTCTTTTCTCCTCACATGTTCTCTGGAGCTCAGCTAGTGTGACCATTGGGTTCTTGGTCTTCTCAATTAACGTGGCTCTTCTACCATTCTGTTTATGTTTAATTCTCCCATTATGCTCTCTCCATTTAACTGAGTGACCAACTCTAGGAAGAGTTGTGGTTATTCCAGGATTATGAGGACAACTCTGCTCTTGGGAATCTTTAGTGCTGCAGGATTTTGTAGCTTTCCCCAGATCTGTCTCTCAAAACAATACTGTCTTTTAGCACTACTTGCAGTTCCTTTGACATCAAAGCTTGGATTTTGCTCTGATACAAATTGTCAACTGTAGGAACTTGTATAGATAGGGGTGTGCCTTTTAATCATGTAAAAGTCAATAGAATTGACCACAAGTAGACTCCAAAGAAGTTATGGAAACATCTCAGTGATGATCTGTAGAACAGAATTCACCTCCGCAAAGGGTCTGAATATTTCTATACATAAATGTGATTTTTTAGGTGTTTTTTTTTTGTTTTTTATTTGTGAAATTTCAAAAATACAAAATTTTGATTGGTCATTCTTGGGTACTGAGTATTGCTTAATGTGAGGGAAAAAAAATTCTTTCACAAGAAATTTGAAAAAAGTGAAAGGGTTTGATAAATTCTGATTTCACTGTAGGTATTTGTACAGAATTCACTGTAGATAATAGTGCAGTAGTTTTATGTCGTCTGGCTGTTATTAAAGTTTTGTCCAAACAAGAGATCAACATAGTTTATAAGGTAGAAGTGGCCATCTCAGATCCTGGAGAGCCACAGTGACTACAGGTTTTCACTCTAACCATTTTTTTTTTAAATTTTATTTATAATTTTATTGTAATAATTCATACAAATCAATCAATTTTTTACAAATAATAGGATTGAAAAAAAAAAACAAAGAAAACAAGTCGACCCCCACCCCAGAGAGAGAGAGTACGGCCAACAGAGTAAAACTTAAGGCTTGTAGACATACTTAAATTGATGAGTTTAATAGGCCAGTAGAGATGAATGGAGAGGAAAAAGAGATGCGGAGATAATTGCTTCCTCAGTGCTTTAAGAGCTTATTCTAAAATTTTATTGATTATATCCTGCCAGGTTTTAAAAAATTCTGTACAGAACCTCTAACTGTATATATGATTTTTTCCAATTTCAAATAGTATAAAACATCGGTTACCCACTGACTTAAAAGAGGAGCGTTAGGATTCTTCCAGTTCAGAAAAATAAGTCTGCGTGCCAAAAGTGTAGTGAATGCAATCACAGTTTGTTTGTCCTTCTCCACTTTAAAACCATCTGGAAGAACACCAAACATTTTTTAAAATTAGTTTCTAGTTTTTGCTGTTAATTAGCTTAATTTAAATTATTTGCTATTTAAGACTCAAACCCTTTAAATCCGGGCTGAGCAACGTCGGACCTGGAGGGCCGCAGTGGCTACCGGTGCTTGTTGCAACCCAATTGCTTCATGAGAAATAATTCATTGCTGATGAAGCTCTTGTTGCTCAAGTAACATGTTTCTGGTTCATTTTAGTTGTCTTGCTCATTAAGATTTTGATCCTTTAATTGCTTATTACAGTCCTAAACAGCTGTATTCATTGTTTTAAGTGCTCCTTATCTATATATATAATTCACTAAGTCCATGGCAAGCAAGACGCACACAAGACCGAGCCCCACCCACCAACAATTTACTAAGAAGCCGACCATGGCACACGCACTACAGAGCCAACAATTTGCGCGAGAGCGAAAGCATTTGCCAAGAATGTTTTCATTAATCAAGAACGAAAGTCGGTGGTTCGAAGAAGATCACATACTGTCGTAGTTCCAACCATAAATGATGGCGACTGGCGATCCGGCGGCGTTATTCCCATGACCCGCCAGGCAGCCATTACCCCCACTGGCATGCCTCCGCATAAAGTCAAACTTAAAATTGGTTCAGTCGTCATGCTTCTCAGAAACCTCATGACAGCAAGAAGTCTCTGTAAAGGCACTAGACTGACTGTTCTCAGCATTCACCGCAATGTACTGGAGTGTAAAACAATCGCAGCTCCTACCTCACAAACTGTCCATATTCCCCGGATTTCCCTGACCCCATCAGATTCAAATTTGCCTTTTACTTTTACATGCAGACAATTTCCTGTTAGATTGGCCTTTGCAATGACAATTAATAACGCGCAGGGACAAACTTTCAACAAGATATACCTGTATCTGCCAAAACCAGTTTTCAGTCAAGGACAATTGTATGTTGCTCTCTCCAGAGTTCCATCTTTTCATTCACTTACAGCACACAGGCACAGGCGCGCGCGCGAGAGACACACACACACACACACAGGCGCAAGAGAGAGAGAATCCCTGACCCCATCAGATTCAAATTTGCCTTTTACGTTTACACGCAGACAATTTCTTGTTAGATTGGCCTTCCATCCATCCATTTTCCAACCCGTTAAATCCGAACACAGGGTCACGGGGGTCTGCTGGAGCCAATCCCAGCCAACACAGGGCACAAGGCAGGAACCAATCCCAGGCAGGGTGCCAACCCACCGCAGGTTAGATTGGCCTTTGCAATGACAATTAATAAGGCACAGGGACACACTTTCAAAACGATATGCCTGTATCTGCCAAACCCAGTTTTCAGTCACGGACAATTGTATGTTGCTCTCTCCAGAGTTCCATGTTTTCATTCAATTACAATCGTATCCTCAAACCCACCCCATTTGGACAACTGTGTCTTTCAGGAAGTGTTCACCCATCAATACATAATTATGCGGCGTATGCTATGCTGCAGGTTGGCTAGTTAGCAATAACATGCAAATGACAAAGGAACAAAAACCTTTGGTTCTCCAGGATTGGAGTCGGCCACCCCTGTTATAAGGTCATCTTAAAATTCTGCTGTGCACCCCATCCCTCCTGCTTCTTTCCATTCTATTCCAGAACTTTGTAACCAGTAGAGAAATGATGAAATGTCATATCCAGGCAGAGCTCCACTATTATTAGCGTTATTTTTATTGTTGTTCCTCTTTTCCCAGTACATTAGTGCATTTCACAAGTGAACTGTGTCAGATTCTGCATAGGAACTGCCTCGAGTTTTGCCATGATGCAATAGTAACACACAAACCTGAGAAACGAATGTTGCACAGAAGCACAATTTGAACAAGTAAGGTAGTATAATAGTGCAAATATGTTTCATTTGACTGAAAAGCTAATTGTGATGAATTAAATTAATTTTGGCTTTTTATTAACATTGGTATGCTTATTGTCACTTTTCATTGATTTCCTTTTTTTTTTTTTTTTTTTTTTAGTTTTTACACAGGTCCTTCTGTGGTTCCAAAATATTTACCTTTGGATAGTACATTTGTTGTGCTTGTATTAAATGGAAGAGAGGAGCAGAAGATCACATATGCCATCCAGTGGCTACAGCATGTAAAATCATTAGTACAGACCCATAAAATTCTTCATGTAGCAGTGGTGCTCCTAGGCAGTGAGCAATGTAACAATGACTGGATTCGTGTCCACCTTCAACAGAATGGTGGATTTATTGACTTGCTATTCCTGGTATATGACAGTCCTTGGGTGAATGGAAGGGATATATTCCAATGGCCACTGGGAGTGGCAACGTAAGTTTAAATTTTATCCAGTGCTGCTTTCAAAGTACATTAAAATTTATTTAAAATTACTGTAGGTATTTTATTTTTATTTTGCATAGGATTTTTTTTAAATGTACTAATTTAAAAAAGAATTTCTGTAAAATTGGTTGTAGTGAGAGGTCAAGCAAAATTTTATAAAATTTGTTAGAATCAATTGATAAGAATTCAGACCCTGAAAAAATTTTAAGGCTGTTGTTTTTGCTTTGAAAGCCAAAGATTATTTAACTTAAGAAGATTTAAGGAGATGAAGAAATGGCTGGACAGTTGTTTTTATTTTGCATATATTGGTATATTTATGCAGTCACTGTCTAAGGTGCATTTGAGATATTTTATATTTAGCTGCATCTTCTTTTTCCACAACAGATACAGAGGATTTCCTATTGTCTCTCCAGATAATTTTTTATTGAATTCAGAAAGACCATATTTATGTAATTTTTTGGGCACAATCTACAAGAACTCTTCAAGAGAAACTTTACTGAGTGTTATGAGGGAGAAACAGCTTGAGAAGTACTGCATTATAGCTGCTAGAGAAGAGTAAGTTTTCTTCTGATTATAATAAACACTGAAAAAAAAATCACTTTTAAAACAGTTGTATGAAGGGCTTAGTTTTACTTTTGACAGTTGTGAACAAAAAAGAAGGTAACATTGCTGTGTTATCTAACTTATTAAAATAGTCATAATACATTGATGGCATGTTTAAGTATGACTCTACAATGCACAGAATGTTTTAAAAATGTCTACATATTTAACCAAGGTTTGTCACTTGAAAATTTTATCAATTATACACCCCTACAAATGGCATATCAAAGCAGATCAAAACTACTTATCTCTAGCGAAATCACATAACTAAAAATGAAATGCATTCCTTCTGTCTATGATTTTCCAGCGGGTTAATTATCCCTAACCTAATTATCTTTAAAATCATGTTGAAAAATAATTTCAATAGAAAATTATATGCAAGTTCCCTTTAAACAACAAGAGAAAACAATCCCTTAACAGGGACTGTGCTATGCTGATTAAGCGGTGCACTGGAAAGCAGTTTTAAAAAATGTGTCATAAATCAACACACTGTGCCTAAGAAGCCAACACAAAATTAAGTGATTTGCAGTAGATAACTCCTTGAGTATTCATTATAGTATAGTAAATTGTAATCAACCTGGAAGTAATATTATGTAAAATGAGTAGGACAAATGCATTTTTAAAAGTCAAACAATTTGTCTTGCACTTAATATTCCCCCCCTCTAAAGTTTCTTTGTACATTTGCAGTATCTGTTAGTTAAAAAATATGTCTATAATAAAAACATTAAGTACCTTTCAAACAAAACTAACAATATGCAAAAAATCGCAAAGAGCTCCCTGCAACATACAAGGACACAGTTCTGAAAAATAATGCTTTTTTTTTTTTTTAAACAGCTGACCTTGGTGGGTGGGTGTGTGTTGGCCAGTTGCAGGCTGGGAAGATGCAGTTTCCTTTTCTTAGCATATTCATTGCATATTTTATAAAATGTGTAATTAGTTGGAAGCATGTTGCTACTTGAGTACAGTGAAGCCATATTTTTGTGATACACATATTTTGTTTAAGAAGTAACATGATAACTGCTGTATTAAGAGATGGCTACTGGCTATAGTAGGACAAGGTGGATGTTGCCATCAATAACAGCAGGTAACGTAGCACATCTTATAAGGACAGATTCATTTCTAGTAGAATGCTACGAATTCCTGAAACCTTCACGTAGGTTAACAAATCCAGCAATTCCTGAGATAATGTCCAGGAATATTAAGAAGTGAGAAATCCTCCAGTAAAAAGGTTTAGCAAATAAATAGAATACAGAAACTGCTTCAATAGTTTATGATAAGGCATTCTGTTGGAAAATAAGGCTCAGTAAAAAGCAGTAAATTCCACATTTTTCAGTATTTTAACATCAGTTTTTCATTGCAACCTCTTATTTTCTCGATATATAAGAATTCATTGTTTCTATGAAGCTGTAAAACTAGAACGTAAATAGGTTCTGCGCCACTTAAACAATAACTGTTATGTTCATTATGCCTTTACAACAGAGATGCATGCAGCATGTTTATGATCGTATTTGGGAGGGCGTGATTGCTGTGAATTTAATTGTTTGCAGCTTTCCGTAAATTGTCCTTTGCCATGTTAGAGGAGAAAAAATTAGAATAAGTTGTTTTGAGGCCTTTGATAGCTTTCTAAACATAAATAGGGTTTGAGACGGAGTAAGGGTTAATGAAAATAAGTTCTTGTAGGACCTCGGATTCAGGAGGAACAGTGTGGTTTTCGTCCTGGTTGCGGAACAGTGGACCAGCTCTATACCCTTAGCAGGGTCCTGGAGGGTGTCATGGGAGTTTGCCCAACCAGTCTACATGTGTTTTGTGGACTTGGAAAAGGCATTCGACCGTGTCCCTCGGGGAATCCTGCGGGGGGTACACCGAGAGTATGGGGTACCGGCCCCCCTGATAAGGGCTGTTCAGTCCCTGTACGATCGGTGCCAGAGCTTGGTCCGCATTGCCGGCAGTAAGTCGAACCCGTTTCCGGTGAGAGTTGGACTCCGCCAGGGCTGCCCTTTGTCATCGATTCTGTTCATAACTTTTATGGACAGAATTTCTAGGCGCAGCCAGGGCGTTGAGGGGGTCCGGTTTGGTGGGCTCAGGATTGGGTCACTGCTTTTTGCAGATGATGTTGTCCTGTTTGCTTCATCAGGCAGTGATCTTCAGCTCTCTCTGGATCGGTTCGCCGCCGAGTGTGAAGCGGCTGGGATGAGAATCAGCACCTCCAAATCCGAGACCATGGTCCTCAGCCGGAAAAGGGTGGAGTGCCCTCTCAGGGTTGGTAGCGAGATCCTGCCCCAAGTGGAGGAGTTCAAGTATCTCGGGGTCTTGTTCACGAGTGAGGGAAGAATGGAGCGTGAGATCGACAGGCGGATCGGTGCAGCATCCGCAGTAATGCGGGTGCTGCATCGGTCTGTTGTGGTGATAAAGGAGCTGAGCCGCAAGGCGAAGCTCTTAATTTACCAGTCGATCTATGTTCCTACCCTCACCTATGGTCATGAGCTATGGGTAGTGACCGAAAGAACGAGATCGCGAATACAAGCGGCTGAAATGAGTTTCCTCCGCAGGGTGTCTGGGCTTTCCCTTAAAGATAGGGTGAGGAGCTCAGTCATCCGGGAGGGGCTCAGAGTAGAGCCGCTGCACCTCCGCATCGAGAGGAGTCAGATGAGGTGGCTCGGGCATCTGATCAGGATTCCTCCTGGACGCCTCCCTGGTGAGGTGTTCCGGGCACGTCTAACCGGGAGGAGGCCCCGGGGAACACCCAGGACACGCTGGAGGGACTATGTCTCTCGACTGGCCTGGGAACGCCTTGGGATTCTCCCGGAAGAGCTAGAAGAAGTGGCCAGGGAGAGGGAAGTCTGGGCATCTCTGCTCAAGCTGCTGCCCCCGCGACCCGATCTCGGATAAGCGGGAGACAATGGATAGATGGATATGTAGAAGAACATAATTTGAAGATTCGGATAAGGAAGTTTTCTGTATTAGAACTGACAAACAGCAATATCTAAATCAGTTAATGCTGTTTTAATGTATATAAAAGTAGAAGATAATCTGTTTCAGAAAAGGCGTTTATGATGGTTAGGAAAGAAATTTAAATTGTTTGAATGATGGATTAATCGGTCAAAAACAGCCTGCTTTTTCATAAGAGAATAGAAAAATACTGGAAAAAGTGAGCAATTTATTTAAAATCAATGGATAAAAGGATGGAACAAAAAATGGATGCACATCTTTTAGCATGATAGGTTTTCTTGTAAAAGTATGATTTAGGTTTTTTATGGTGGAGAATATGTAAGCAACATGCTCTAATCTGAGGGGCATTGGGGCCATGAGCATTCCAGGATATATAACGTTCAGATTAGAACTGATGACTAGAATAGAATACAGTTTGATAAGGTAGTTAAGTAAAAGAGCATCTAGGATGTATGTGTTGTATACTATAATACAAAGTTGTATATTAGTATGCCAAGTACAGCTCCAAGATGCTGACAGGAACCTCAAAGAACTCAGTGAATATCATTGCACAGGCCGCTTTGTTTCCTTTTTACAACAAACGATTGAGCAAGCATCAGGTACAGGATAAGATCTTCACTGAAAAACATAGTTATACTCACTGTTATGCCTGGAAGAGGAACTATACCCACAACCAGCACTGACAGTGAGGCAGTTTACACATGCCAGTGACAAGCCCAATCACTACAGGATACAGAATGCAGTCCAGACAAAACTGACACCCTTCTGTGCTAAACAAAGTCATATACACTGTTTGGTCAAGAAAACAACAGGAACTGAGATCTTGGCTCAGCTTCAGGCCAAAAGCAAGGGTCATTTTACTGACAAAGAACAAATCATGGTATTTCATTATCTATATCATTCCTTACAAACGCATCACCAGATAAACGCTTCAACACAGACTTCAGCTGTGAGGATTGCAGCAGGGGTGATGCCTTTATCTGGCGGGAGGGGGGGTGTATAGCAGGCTGCATTCTGCTAATTCACACATTTGCAAAACAAAAGTGGGCTATTAGCACAGTGATAAGGAGCTCTGAGCTGCTTGGCATATGTCAGGAAAATTTAAGGAGTTCAGGGACAATGAAAAAAAATCGTAAGCGTCAGGGATTCTACTGTTAAGCAAAACCTTTCATGGCCTGTATACTAAATACAGATATCTCTCCGACTTTGCCTAAAAAAGTACAGGATTTTTTTTTAACACAAACAGCCCTTACACCTGAGCGTTTACAAATTGAAGGCAAGTGGAACAAAAAGGAATACCTGTAAGCGAAGACAGGAGCAAGACATTAAAAAATTATTCCTCGCCTCTTTTACACGAGTCCAACACTGTTATAACGCATAGTTCATTTGATAAACACTTCCAAGCTACTAAAAGACGATACAACTTCCTTGAGAATTGTTAAGATGCCACTATTCCTGGTTCCTCCCTGTGTGGATAGCGTTTTGAGTACTGAGAAAAAGCGCTATATAAATGTAATGAATTATTATTATTATTTACAACATACCACAGATAAGGCTATCCACAGGGTTTTTTTTTTTGTTTGTTTGTTTTTTCTTTGTTGATAATACCTCAGGATATGGTACCTGCGTGTTCAGAACTTCAATCATGTTTTTCATAATATTGGTGGACAACACCCCTGCAAGTGTCAGTCTTTACATTATAGATTCTAATTAAGTGCTTAGCAGAAAGACTTTCAAAACCTGAAAATAAAGACCAATCTCCTCATTTGCTTTGAAAGTTAAAGGATTTCATTGACACTAACAATTCTTTCGCCCAATAGCATAAAAATTCAAGACATGTTGAAAAAGAAGAAAATCACAGAAAGATGTCGGACAGGTTCAAGAACTAAAAATGTACTTCCAAATCAATTTTACACAAGACTGACCATTTCATAATGTTCTAACATCAAATGCTATTGCTGCCGTATTCTCTACAAACAACAGGCAAACACCACCACAAGCAAATTT
The DNA here is from genome assembly GCF_900747795.2 of Erpetoichthys calabaricus. Taxonomy (NCBI): domain Eukaryota; kingdom Metazoa; phylum Chordata; class Cladistia; order Polypteriformes; family Polypteridae; genus Erpetoichthys; species Erpetoichthys calabaricus. The sequence goes on along the minus strand of NC_041394.2, from coordinate 190,765,137 downwards.
AGTTATTTTCTTTAAAGAAGACAAACCCTGACTCTGTCCATTTTAAACTCGCATGTCGATTGAGTTGTTTTACGTTTACTTTTATTTGAAGACTTGAGGTCTGTGTGTTCTGCTAGTCATATGTAACGATGCATCAACGTCAGGTAAAACTAAGCATGACTATTGAGAACAAAAGTGGCTTAATAATGGTGAATGAAAGCATTTTATTAAACAGTATTTATATATTTATTTATTTGTATGCAGCAGCAGTATCATATGTATGCTGTGCTAAAATAATGAGTTTTCAGTCTTGATTTAAATGCTTAGACCAATAGAGCTTCTCTAATACTAGTAGGCAGATTGTTCTGGATGTTGTTTGCCACATAGTTAATGTACTTGCCTCATATATTTGCTTTATTTATTCTCAGAACATTAAGGAGGCCTGCATCTTGAGATAGCAGTATATGCCCTGGTCTGTGGGCATCGATAAATTCTATGAAGAAAAGTTAATCTTAAATCATTTATGACTTTAGATATAATAAAGAGGATTTTAAAATGATATTGACTATATTGGCTCTTAATTTAATTGGAAGCTAGAGAAGTAAGTTAGGAACTTAAACAGCATGGCCATAGTGCTTAATTACAGTTAAATCCTTGCTGCCATATTTTGAATTAACTGTAGTGAAAAGTTCCAACAGTATGACCATTAAACATTATAGTCAGTTTTATTTGAGAAGAATGAAAGAAATGGCATTTCAGGATTCTGCAGTTCAAGAATCCACCTTAATTTTGCAATATTTTAAACCTACAGGCAGGGTTTTGAAAGTATAGATTTATGGTAAATGAAAGGTAAACTGCTTGTGAAAGACAAGAACAGATTCAGCTGAGCTAAAATTCAAGCTTTTTTAGCACAGAGTAATTTGTATTTTAATTAATATTGTAAAATATTGAAGATGGAAAACGAAACTGTTTAGGAGTAGTTTAAAAGGAGAAATGTTAAGTGAAAAGAGTAAAATTTAATTGTGAATTTATATAAGTGTTTTAAATTTATAAAAATGTTTATGTTTAAAGTGTTAGGTAATGTTAAATTACTTTCATGTAATGGGATTTGTTTTAAAAAAATCAGTATTTTGTAGTATTTTTTTTTTTGTTTATTCATATGTGAGCATTTAACCATGGGCATATATGCTCTAGAGTTAAGAGTGTAATTGCCTGCCTTTGAACACTGTTGTATTCATGGACAAACATCCTGCTGCTTTTATAGCTGCATTATACAGATCTCTTTTCTGGAATTACTAAATAATGAGCTGAAAGAAAGTACTGTTTATTATACCAGGCATGGACTACTGCTTGCTAGAGGGGGCTATATTCAACCAGTCAGTCTGTATTGTGTGTTGTATAACGAAGAAAATTTGGCAGATCTTACTTTAATGTCTCATCCTTTATTTAAATGATGCTTCTTAAATATTCTATAAAGTAGACATAATGGCAAATAAATGAAGTGAGCATTAACTCGGATGATATGGGTATCTAAGCATAAGCAGATAAGGAAATGACATTAGCTAATTAAAGCAAAAATAAGATGAATATTATCTCCTTAGAGAATACTCCTGTTCAAATTCTATCCAACTTAGTTTATTAGAGTCCTTAGTAACAGTTACAAGCTTCTATATCCTCTACAAATAGTAGTTTCCATGTTCTTCCTTTATTGATGTGCAGTTTCCCTCCGTGGTCCAAAGTTTATTAGTAGTTCCTAACTGATTTACTGAGTATGTGTGTGGTGTGTGTATGGGAGTGTGCATGTGCTTTCTAATGAATTGGCATCCTAGTAACACCAGGTTTCTGACTTATACCTATTGTGCCGTTTTAGACTCCAGGGTCTCAGTACACTACATACAAAACCACACATTAGAACATTGTAGACTTGATGGATTAGAACTTTGGTAGAGTTGATGGATTCCATATCGAATGCCTGCCCATGAAAAAGACATACAGTATAAGCAAGTCATGACTCTACTTTGTATTATTTTTCAGGTGGCTTCCTCAGGAGACCAGTGAAAGCTTAAAAAGATATCAGAATTCCCTGTTGAATAGTGACCTTACATTATGTCCAGTTGGGATAAATACAGAAAGCTACAGAATTTATGAGGCTTGCTCGTGTGGATCTGTTCCTGTTGTAGAAGATATCATGACCTCTGGAAGTTGCGGAAATTCATCTCTAAACCAAAACCCTCCACTGCAGTTACTAAAGTTAATGAAAGCACCGTTTATTTTTCTTAAAGACTGGAGAACACTCCCTGAGGTGTTTGAAAAAGAGAAAAAGATGAGTTTACAAGCAAAAAATACCAGAAGGAAGAAGCTTGTAGAATGGTACAATAATTTCAAACACCATCTAAAGGAACTTTTTACTGAGACACTTGAACAGACTATTTTCTTGAAGGGTTCAATGTGATCTTTGTAGAGTAAGGACACAATCAAGAATTTAATAATTGGGTATATTAAATTACTGCTGAAATCTTTCTGTGAGAAAATGCATATATTTTTTCTTTTCCTTTGGGTCTTGTAGTACTGTCAGATAAAACATTTTCTGCTACACAACATGTACAAGAAAAGTCTTATAGACTTTATGTATCAGTACTTTCTTTTTTTTTAAGGCCTAAATCAACTTTTTAACCTGCAAGGAAGGTGTTTTAAGTTGCGTTATCGCTAATGAACAACGACCTACCAGTATTATATACACTGGGGTATAACTGTGTAAATTTCAACTTAGAATTATATATTTGTATTAAAGTTAGTTTAATACTACATTCAATGTATGTTGGTGTTATCTAAAATGAAAAGATACAAATAACTTTGCATGTAATAAGAATTTTTGTATTTGTAGTTTGTGCACTTTGGATTTAAGTGAGTATGTGTATATAATATGAAGGCAACACTTCTTCACAGACAGGTACCTTTTCTACTAATGCAGTGTTTGTCATTGTGTAGAACTTGTTATAGCTTTTTGTTTTAAAACATGCTATTTTATAATTCACAGTATTTATAAGAGTTGTTGTAAAACAGGGCGGAATAAAGAACAAAATAATTTCTATTTGAATCTAACAACTAAGAAATCTGGATTCATGGTCCAACTATACTTCTAGTTGGTTATGCATGTGTATTTGTTTGTGTGCACAGTGCCCTCCATCATGTTTGGGACAAAGATATACTTTTTCTTCACTTCCTCTGCTCTACAGTTTAAAATTACAAATCAAACAATTCAGACATGATTCAAGTGCATTTTTGCAGACTTTCATTTAAGGGTGTTAGCATAAATTTTGGTCACACAATGCAGACATGAAAACACATTTTCTACATGGTCTTCCCATTTCAGACCACCATAGTGGGCACCATAATGTTTGAGACAATTGGCGTCATAGGTGTTTGTGATTACTTCAGGTGTGTTTCATTGCTTCTTTAATGCAAGCATAAGATATCTAGGCTGGCTTCTACGTACCGACTACCTTTGGAGTTTATATTTGCCATTGTTCAACATGAGGACAAGCTGAGCCAGTGACAGTCAAAGGAGTCATTATGAGGCTGCAAAACGAGAATAAAACCATTAGAGACATTGGTTAAACCTTAGGACTACCTAAAGTACATCAACTGTCTGGAATATCATTAAGAAGAAAGAACACACTGGTGAGCTCCGTAATAAAAAGGGAGTGGTAGGCTAGGGAAGATCTCCACTGCTGATGACAGAACAATCCTCAGCATGGTAAAGAAAAAGCCCCAAATTCCTGGCCAACAGATCAAAAACCATCGTAAGGATCCAAATATGTATGTGTCAGAGACACTATCTGCAGAAGACATCCAAGGACCACATGGCAAGGTGCAAACCACCACTTAGCCACAAAAACTGGATGGACAGATTACATTTTGTGAAAAAGTCCTGAAAAGAGCCTGCAGATTTCTGGAAAAGGTCTTGTGAACAGATAAGACAAAGATGAACCTGTATCAGAGTGATGGCATGAGATGAAAAGAAACTGCCCAAGATGCAAAGCATACCACTTGATCTGTTAAACGTGGTGGTGGGTGTTATATGACTTGGTCATTTATGGCTGCCACAACCAGTGCTTTTTAAAGGTTAAACCTTAGTTAAAAATCCTTATTGTGAATTTGATTTTTTTCAGTATTGTTTCATTTTGTGCAATTTCATTTAATTAAAAACAATGTATTTGGATTCTTTTCAATTTATATCTGTTTAAACATATGTATTCTGAAATGCTTTCAAACATATATGACTTTCCTGACTATACTATAAAGGTTTACAGTCATGTTTTATGCTTTTAGATTAGCACATTATTTATTGATTACTGAACATAGAGACCTATGTCTATTGTGAATTGGATTTGTGCTTCAGGGCAGACTTGTTTTGAGGTACCATATTCATTAGAAATAAGAGATCATTAAGGAATGACTTAGATTCATATTTTTGCATTTAAAATAATGTCATATGTATCATCACATTATATTTGTTAGGTTTTTTATTTACCATTTAAAATAGAAAATGATGATGCTGTCAAAGGTGAAACACGTCAAAAAAGCAAATAATTTCTCAGTTGTTGTTATTAGGCAATAAAAAAATCATACAAGTTCTTCCGAGTCCTTTACCAGGCTTTATACAGTACTTAACAAAGGTAACTATTCCTTGGATCCTTTTATTTTGTAGTCTCGTTAGTTACAAGACCTTATAAACCTTTATGTATAACTGTGTTTTTATTTGGCTTGCAGCAATTACACAATGAAGCATTATGGTTAAAACAGAATCCGTTTCCAACAATGCATTTCTCTTTTATTTAAAGGTAGCTTTGAATGGCAAAATATACATATACATGTGTGCAGAATGTTGTATTGTAATCACACAGTATGTTATTTCTGCTTCTCTCAAGGCTAATTTTTGTTTCTATATCTTTACATAACAGCTGGGAAAAAACTTTATTATTGTATGCCTTTTTATATAAGAACTTCATATTTTTACCTTGAAGTTGCAACAATGCCATTTTTTGCTGCTCATTGTAAAAGATGGACATTCTAAGATTGTGATGTTTCAGTCATGTTCACCACTTAATTGTTGTGTTTTGCAGGTGGGACATGAATTCGATGTTGTATTATCCAAATATACAAATTTCTGATCAGGTAAGTATCCTTTTATGCAGAACATTTCACAATGGATGTCATTTTCCAAATGTTCATAACATTTTCTACTAGTTAATTTTAGGCATTAGATAGACCTAACCTGTTAGCTTCAAGAGCTTGCTCTTTTTATCTATTGCAACTTCTACTATTACTTAATTTTACTCTGTAGCCCTTATTTATTAAAAATGTTTTAAGGATTTAAAAAAAATCTGTGTAATTTTAGTATTTATTTCGAGTCTTTCACAATTTCCACACTTCTTGATTAATCTGAAAATTCCATCTATTAGTTAACAAGACACAGAATTTAAGTATCCAACTATGTAGTAAAAATTATGAGGTAATTTATATCATCGTATATGGCTATTTTGGTTACTTCTTTGATATCTCTGAAAATGAACTATAATCCAGGAGAGTCTTATGGCACATACAGCTATACTTTTTATGTTTGTTCTGTGGTTTTGTTGTAATTAGGATAGACGGTTGTTGCCCCAGAGCCTTTGGGAGAGAGATGGTACCACAGGCAGTATTACCAGGTGCTGAAACCTATAACAGATTTCACTGAGGCATCACATTTAAAAAATGACCTTTCCCTGCAAGGAAAGTTATTACTTTTTTGAAAGCAAGGAAGAAGATCTGATATCTGCAGAAAGTCAGTAGTGTGTCTTAGAACAACACAGACTTGTAGCTAAAGGGTGATCTTGGGAAGCTGATTAGATTTTGGATGACTTGAAAGCGACAACGTGACTAGTAATGGGATAGTATGAAAACACAATATCTTGATTATATTGGTAAAAATGATCTTGATTTACTGTATTATCTCAGTATCAATAAAATGTTGACTTTTTTAAAGTTCTAGTACACTGTTTATTTCACCACATTTTATATTGAAAGAATTTCTTGAATCTCAAAGCCTATATCTGTTGTTTTCGATGGTTCCATTTGGCACCATAAATAACCAGTTAACCATAAAAAAATAAAATGATCACCATTATGTACTTTTTGGAATTTCAGCTGTCTTTTTATTAACATTAAAATAACAGCAATATGCCATTATATAACATATGAAGTGCCGGTTTTAACAGTAACGCAAGTATATTGAAGAAAATCAAATGAGAAGCATTGCTTATGTGACTTATCTAACCTTAATAAAGAAAAATTGAACTGCTTGTGTAACATTCTGTCTGTATGCATCTTGGTTTACTTTCTGAAACAGACAGAGAATAAGACATGACTCTTTCCACTCTTCTCTCCCTGTTTTAAAATCACTGGCTTTAAATATGCATACCTTTTGAAACCTGCTTAATCCACTGTAGAGTTGTAGAAGTCTGGAGCCAGCTTGAATTTACAAATCAGGATGAACTGCAAGTCATATTCTTTTATTCTTAAAGTAGTAGGCTCACATGTTACACACAGTGCACATACATGTCCATAAACAAAGACATTATCTGTAACACACTAATACATTGACATAAAATCACATTTAATGTTTCCTTTTTTATGTACAGGTTTGAATATTTTGTGGTAGGACGTGTTTTTTGTTTTGATATGTTCACAGATTTTCCACTTTTTTACCATAACAATGAAACGTTTTTCATCAAAATCCAGACTGCAAGGAAAATGTATCCAATATACTGGATGAACCTTTTTTTTTTTTTGCCCACTCCCATATTCAGCCTCATTGCCAGTGTTTAAATTTTGTTGTTAATGGCTATACATACAGTTAGGAAAAGATCTCATTTCTGTTGTTATATAGGAAACATGAAAGAAATCTACACATTTTGAGAGTCAAACTGCAGCAGAGGTACAGCAACTGTTCCACCAAATCTGAACTAAAAAGTAGTTATTTTACCATCTGCACATGGTGAACTGTTTAAATTGCTTGCTGATTTTAATCAGATGTTTACATTGCTAAATTAGTTAATGAGAAGTAATGAGATTGATAAACTGGGGTGTTTCTATCTTTGGAAAAATGCTCAGTTTCCCAGTTGTACATCATCAGGTGTGATGGCCAATTAGAAACTCAGAGTAAGATGTGAGAGTTACCTGCATGATTTGTACTGTCTCATCCCTGGACGTACTTAGAATTAATGTACCAGCAGATGCAGTGCTCTCAGTACTTGTCTAAGCAGATGAGAAATGTCCCATGTTGATTCTGCTTTTCTGCACACTACAGGAACCAGGATTTCTAGGTGGGTTTCCGTTCTAAAGAAGAACTGTAAAAGAGGCATTGCACATGTACACTGGTTAGAGATGTGTGTACCAGCCCCTGTAATAAATGTGAAGGATGTTACCCTGGAAGCAGCTGCTGTTATTGTATTGTTGTTTTAGTTTCTTTTCTTGGCACAATTTTTATTTAATGTCATACACCCATTTCATCCAGTTTCTTTGTTACCTGCTGCATAATTTCTTATTATTGAAAGAAGTTGCCAAGTTGAGCAGCATCCTGAGAGGCTATTCTATGTTTGTTGTCCTTAGTAGGTCATGAATGACTCATTTGAAACTAAATTTGCAGTAAAATTCAAGGTTTTGCTTTGCAAACAAATTGGTGAATCAAATTGCATTTGGTAGTTAATGAAATTTGTGCCATTGCCTTAAGAAGAAAGATATTTCCAGTCTGGAGGGGTGTTCATGCATTAATTCTGCGTACGTCTTCTGGTCAGTTAGTATTTATCCAGTATATAAAGATCTTTATGGATGTGGTGAGAGAGGACATGCAGGTGATGGGTGTAACAGAGCAAGATGCAGAGGACAGAAAGATATGGAAGAAGATGATCCGCTGTGGCAACCCCAAATGGGAGCAGCAAAAAGAAGAAGATGATAAAGATCTCTAGTCAAAAAATAAAAACAAAACTCTGGACTCATTTCCTGTTACAGGTAGACATTTTGTTGAGCAATGAGGCGTGAATTGTGTTTGTACTGGTAAGAGGATGCCCACTTTCCCAATTATGACTCAGAAATTAAACCCAAAGTGCCAGGGAGCATGGATAGCTGCAGACATCAAGAAACAGGAAATTACATTTGCTAGGTAATGGCAGGAGGAGATGCAAGCAGCTTAATGTGAAGGAAACACAGTAAAATGCATGATTGTGCAGTCTGGGTTTCTTTGTGAGGAAAATATGCAGAATGTCAAATTAAAAAAAAAAAAAAAAGCCCCATACCTCCAAAATAATATGAACACGAAACACAAATAAAATGGATTTAACAGGTTTGTCAGCGATTACCTGCATTGCACAACTACAGACAAAAATATCAGAAAAACATTAACATGTGCTTTATGGATGAATATTCCTTGTTTTCTGCCACAAACAATTCATTCTGGTTAGTTTCACAATTTGACTAATCGCCAGCAACAGTTACATAAAACTATATGTATATTGAAATTTCAAGGTTTCACTCATCACTGCTGGTTCTTATGACCAGTACATATAAATAACATTCACTATTTAGAAACTAAAGTCAAAACAGCAAAGACTGAATACAAGATTTGCGTCTGCATGGTGCAACTTCACCAGTGACTCATTGAAAGAGTTTCAGTTATCCAATCTCAATCAAGTAAGCCTCATGTATAATACTGAAATGCCATCAGCTAATGAACATCTTCATTGGCAAATCCTTGTGTCTCCTTCTGCCAGGTGGTGAACATTTGTATTGTTAACAGAAACATTAACAACAGAAGCTTAAAATTGCTTACAACTAGATAAAAAAGAATGAAGGAAGTGATAATGTGATCTGTGAACAGTTTGAACGATAATAGATGAAGAAAATTACATTTCTTGCTTTTGTTAAAGTAAATGCTTTTTGCAAAGCTTTAAAAAAAATCATGAATTTAATAGACTCATTATTGTGTGGTATTAGTAGACCCATCCAGTCCTGGCTGGGAGGTTATTTTTAAAGCTCTTTTAAGTTCAGCTAAATTGTTTGTAATCAAAGATTTGAGTTAATTAAAAATTGTAGACAATGAATACTTGGCAGAGTACTTTTCTTAGATTGTCAGTTTTATAGTGAACCTAATCTAAAGTGCAATTATAGAATTCTTAATGGGTCTAAATTCATTGTTGAAATTGCAGAAAAAGAAAACTACTCTGTGTGTGTGTGTGTCTGAAAGCTTTATTTCCTTTATCTAGCATTAGGTTTTTGCAAAACCTATCTCCAAAATTGTTTTCTGGAGCATTTAATAATACAGCCAGTGCAGCACAAACCAGGCACGTGAGTGCTATTGCATGGTTGAATATAATACAAGTTTCCTCTTTCTATTTTCAAATGTGCATGTTATGTGTGTCAGCTTAAAATGTTTTGAGCTTTTCTGTAAGTAATAAATTGTTTATGTTTTGTCAAGATGCATAGTCCTCCCTGTTGCAAGTTTCTAATTTGAGAATGTATTTATCTATAATAATAAAAGGCAAAGCCCTCACTGACTGACTGACTGACTGACTCACTCACTGACTGACTGACTCACTCATCACTAATTGTCCAACTTCCCGTGTAGGTGGAAGTCTGAAATTTGGCAGGCTCATTCCTTACAGCTTACTTACAAAAGTTAGGCAGGTTTCATTTCAAAATTATACGCATAATGGTCATAACTGGAACCTCTTTTTTGTCCATATACTGTAATGGAAGGCAGCAAGATGGCCGTAGGAGACTGAGTTGCGTGTCGCGTCATCACGCCTCCCACGTAATCACGTGAACTGACTGTGAACTCAGTACGTAGAAAAGAAGGAGGAGCCCCAAAGAGCGCTGAAGAAAACACTCATTACACAATTGACAAGGCAGCGAAACAATAAGAAGCGAGTGAGTGACGCATACAAGCATCTTCATAAGACACGAGGTATAAAAAAGCACGGTGTAAACCGTAAGTCTAAATTTACTTTATAGAAACGCTCCCGCTGCCGTTTGCAATACCATATTCGCGAGATACAAGTTTAATGAGAAGACACGAGGTATAAAAAAGCACGGTATAAACCTAACCTTAAATTAACTTTATAGAAACGCTCCCGCTGCTGTTTGCAATGTCATATTCGCGAGATACAAGTTTAATGAGAAGACACGAGGTATAAACGAGAGTTTGCATCACTTTGTAACAGAGTTAAAATTGCTGTAGCGAGAAACTTTTAACTGCCGGGTCTTAGCTAACATTAAATAAACCCGTGGACATCGCAACATCACACAAGAGAGCGGCTCACGTGAAGTGACTGAACGCAGCAGGAGTGATCACTTCCATGAATCAAACCTGTTCAAAAAACACATTACACAATTGATAAAGTAGGAAAAGAATATGAAACAAAGCACGGTATAAACCGTAACTTCAAATTAAGTTTATAGAAACGCTGCCGTTTGCAATACCATATTCGCCCCTGCGAAACGCGGTGATTTTGCTATATATATTAAACTATTTCAACCATTGTATGATCTGCTTCTCGCAACTGAAAGAGGGCACCGTGGCAGAAGTTAGCCGACTTGCTCACCAACCACAAGCGTTACCTGGTAGGTAACCACCCATACAATCGGATTGTGAATCAGACTACGAATGCCTGCAATGTAATTACCCCGATCTACATGCTGTCAAATGAACGAACCACACGCCGTAGCACAACGTTAGGGGCTTCGCCTCTACGTCCGAGGATCGATTCCAGTAAGGGAGTGCAGTGACTGTGTACTCCTAATGAGCCCACAATTACGGCGAAACACGTGTCGCATACTATGCATCTTCAAAGCACGGTGTAAACAGTAAGTTTAAATTGAGTTTATAGAAACGCTCCCGCTGCCGTTTGCAATACCATATTAGATGACTTTGTAACAGAGTTAAAATTGCTGGAGCGATAAATTTTTAACTGCCGGGTCATGTCGCGTGTTCTTGGGTAGGTACACCAAAAAATGTATACATTTATGCATGTAATGGGCAAACAAAAAATGTACTATACCCGAAAGCACTACAGTAGTACTCAATGTATCTTTACTTCTTAAATGTTAATGTTTTACTGTTTAATAATTTATACGCTTCTTATATGTTATTCAGATTCTTTTATCAAAATACCAGTAACAGCGCACTGCACGGTAACGTGGAGTGAATATACTTGACATGACCATTCATAGTATTTATCCGCTTTCTCTGTACGTTTACCATTCGTTTACTCAGAGGTTGATGAGCTTGCTGCTTAATGAGCAGCTCTTCACCCTAGCGTCCCGCTGCTTCTCTTCTTTCGTCGGCATCTTTTCCCGTTAAAACTGATTTGTTTTAAAACTTAGTATGTTTTCTTTAATTTTTCAGTTAAGCTGGCACTTAAGTCTTCAATCTGCCTCAAGAATGATTAGCGGAGGTGGTAGACAATGAAAACGTCAGCCGTACGCATCCGCCACGCATGCACTGGTGCGCGCAGCTGTGAGTTGACTCTACAATAAAATAAAATAAAGATAAACAGAGCAATAACTTGCAGCACCGCTATTCAATTACACTTGCCTAACGCCTTTCCTAAGGGGAAATACTGTGGGATCTGGGCATCCGTCAAAGCAGCAATCACAAGCCCGATTAGAAAGCGGGAAGCTGTGATTTGTCCTCTCCCTCCCATGTAACAATCGCAGCCCGTGTTGCAACGCACTGTGTATGTATATGTATATATGTGTATGTGTGTGTATATGTATGTGTATGTATATATATATATATATATATATATATATTTGTTCATATGTGTGGGAAAGCGAATAGTAGACGTGACGTAGTATATGTGTACCAAATTTCAAGTCAATAGGTGAAACGGTTTGCGAGCTACAGGTGATTTAAAATCATGGACAGACAAACGAATAGCCACGGTAGCGTATTATAGAAGAACATTTTACTGTTTAATAATTTATATTTATATGCAATGTGCTTCTTATATATTACTTCATATTCTCATATGATAATGATGTTAATGTTGTTTATATTGATTTCTATGTTATTGTAAGTGCCCTTTATTTGTGGAAAAATAAATTTGGCAATTACACTTATTTTATACATACATTTTATTTTTTTCTCTTGCACTCAGTGAGCGAATCCACTGGGTAATCAGCTATATATATATATAGATAGATACATATATACATACATACATATCTATGTGTATATATAGATAGATAGATATGTATGTATGTATGTATGTGTATATATAGATAGATAGATATGTATGTATGTATGTATGTGTATATATAGATAGATAGATATGTATGTATCTATGTATGTGTATATATAGATAGATAGATATGTATGTATCTATGTATGTGTATATATAGATAGATATGTATGTATGTATGTATGTGTATATATAGATAGATATGTATGTATGTATGTATGTATGTGTATATATAGATAGATATGTATGTATGTGTATATATAGATAGATATGTATGTATGTATGTATGTGTATATATATGTTGATATATGTATATATATATATGTGGATGTGTATATGTATATATATATATATATATATATATATATATATGTATATATGTTTATGTATATATATGTTTACATAACATCTTTAACACACTACTTCTCCGCTGCGAAGCGCGGGTATTTTGCTAGTTTATTTATAAATATAAGAATATTCCTTTGTATATCAAGTTGCTGTTGACTTCATTGTATATCTTAGGCAAGACAGAAAGAGGTTTCAAGGTAGACTTGATCAAAAAGTAAACTATAATGTGGATTTATAAAATAACAAGGCATTAATGTTGTGGTGTACATTAATTCAACATTCAATTCTTTATTGTCATGTATACAAGTACCATGTACAATGAAATACTTGCTTGCATGTGCCCCCGCAGACAGTGAACATAGACAAAAAACACACAATAAATAAATATAAATAAATAAAACCAGAATCCTAGGAATAAATATTACAGACAGTGGCAGAAGTATATATGCAGGTAGCAGTGGAGGTGACACAAGGTTACCAATTGTTCATGAATCTGATTGCAGTTGGGTTGAAACTGTTCCTGAACCTGGAGGTGCGTATCCGAATGGACTTTAGTCGCTTCCTAGATGAGAGGATGGTGAAAGTGACAGTGCAGGGTGGGTGGGGACTGGCCTGATACGGTTCACTTTCCTGAGACAGTGTGTAGTGTGGATGTCATGGATCGCAGGGAGCTGTGCGCCCGTGATCTGCTGTGCTGTATTCACCACACGCTGCAGAGCTCTGCAGTCCTGAACTGAGCAGTTGCTATACCAAGATGTGATGCATCCTGTCAGGATGGATTCCACAGTACACCTGTAGAATCTGCACAGGGTTGTGGAGGACATCCGGGCCTTACTCAGTCTCCTGACGAAGTAGAGGCGTTGTTGGGCTTCTTGACTACTGCCGGAGTGTGACTTGCCCATTTAAGGTCATCAGTGAAGGTGATGACCTAAAGCTGCTGACCTGCTCCACAGCCTCACCTCCGATGTAGATGGAGCTGTGCTCTGTTGCCTGTTTGCGGAAATCCACAATCATCTCCTTAGTTTTGCTAATGTTGAGAGTGAGGTTGTTGTCCTGACACCATTCTGCCAGGATTCTGACCTCTTCCCTGCAGACCGTCTCATCGTCCTCGCTGATCAGACCTAATACAGTGGTAATAATAAGTTTCCTACGTTTCATTTTATTTTTTTTCTGTTTCCTTCCTAGATGTCAATTCTGGTGTATTTCACTTTTAAAAGGTTATCCTCTTCCTTCAATATATTCTGAGTGTTCCTTGTAGAAGCCATGTGTAAGAATGGTATCGCTGAAAACAACTGGTGTACGCCATTATCCTCCTTTTTCAATACTGATGTGAGAACCAGAAACCATTTGGATCATCTTGTTTACTAATGAGAACAAAAATTGTCAATGCTAACCAGGTAGTCCATTATAAAGCAGCTGTTATCAGTCTGTAAGCATTTTATTATCTATACTGTTAGCAATTTTATTATTAAAAACAAAAAGACTTGAAATATGTTGCTGAAACTTATACAGTTTTGTAGAAGATTAGAAAGGCATATAACATGCAGAATGTTAAAAGATGATTATAATATATACCTAAACTCAAGTATTGTCGTATAATAAGAGTTTAAAATTCTTCTTTCTTCCTATTCATCTTTTCCCACTTTTATGTGGGGTCAGTGTTCTTGATGAACCTTCTTCATACAGCTCAATTCTGCACCTCATTCTCAATTAAACCCTTTATTTCCTTCAAGTCTTCTTTTAGTCTATCCTTCTACCTCTGCTTTGTCCTCTCTCGCTTTCTCTTCCTCTGTACTTCCATTCCCAACACTCTTTTGCCCACATATTCTTTGTCTCTCCTCATCATATGTTCATACCACTTCAAACTACTTTCCAGTACTTAGACATCTCTCCCACTTTTGTTGTACCTCTGATTCTCTCATTTCTTATTCTGTCTTTTTTTGTAACTCAACACAGTCATCTCAACATTTTTATTTTAGCCAAATCTAACTTCTTCTCCTATGCTCCCTTTACTGGCCATGTCTCAGCTTCATTTCAGCTGCATCTATTATTCTGGACAGGATGTGGATTTTGCTCACCAATTTGTTGTGCCAATGCCAATCCTCTAACCTTCATCTAGCTGTTCAGCAATACTAAGCCTACCAAAAAAATTAGCCTCATGCTATTGTCTGGATGACTGTGGCTATTTTCATGCCACTTGCATTTTTCAGAAAGATATTTTAGATCTCAAACCTCCCTGTTGTCCACAACACTTTGACACTTTGAAACATCAAACAGGGAAAGCAAAAAAAGGCAGTATGTACACCACACCCAGTTAGCCAATTCCTTTTGTCGTAGCAAGAGCTGGAAAAAGTCCATGTATAAGCTCATCATCAAATTCTTAAGTCAAGTTGGTCCAGTCCAAATTCTGTTATCTTCCTATTTTCTTCAAGTGAACAATTTATGAAGGGGTGTTTTGTTAAAGAAATAATTTAATTTTCTTTAATTTCTGAAGTTCTGCTTGAAGCTGCCGTCAAAGTTGTGCTTGCTAATCTGTAGTTACGTAACGTTAAAGGCGCGTGTGAACTGTGAACCATTGACATCAACATGACATAGTGTGTCAATGATTGTCTAATTATATTAGATTAAAAAACCTAAAACAGTACTAATGCCAATAAATGGAGAAAGTAATCAAATAAAGGACAACCTCAGGTTACCTGCTTGCCAAAAGGTCAAGGACTTACATAGACTTTAATTTGGCTGGCATCCTTCACTCTTGAAATATAGGTATTCACACAGAATTTGTTGCTTTATTCACACAGAAATTCAAGAAATACAAGTTGAAACCAATTTTTAATAAATGTTGACATGTGCCAACACCAGACGTGTTGTGCAAATAAACATATTTATTTCATAATAATTTCACATTTCCTAAATAATTCGAGTAGTGTTTTTAAAATATTTGGTGGTGGTGGGGGGGGGGGGACAAACTCCCCAGCGCCCTGCATTACAAAACACCACTGCCTCCAAATTTTCTTTTCTGGTGCTACACAGTACAATGTCATCATCTAAAAGCATTCACCAAGATTGGTCTTTTACCCCATGACTCAACACATCCATAACTAGATCAAACTGTTAAGGACATAAAGAAAATGCTTGATGCAGGTATGCTTTAACTGGGATCTTGTCTAAAAAGTTTAAAATGTTATTCATTAATAGAAGGCATATCCAAAAAGCCAAAATATAGTCCAACACATTGAATAGAGTCTTTTTGTCTGCCATGCTGGAATTCTCACAGAAAGAATTTTATATGACATGAAATAGGTCAGGATAAAAAAAGAAAAAAAAACATTGTTTTTATGTAGCACTCATCACAGCCCTTTAATCAACTCTAGTATATAATAAATAAATTCTTTACATTGATATAACACTTTTATCACTACTCAAAGCTTTACATTATGAGTGGGGAACCACTTCAGCCACCACTAATGTGTAGCACCCACCTGAATGATGCGACTGCAGCCATTTTTGCCCCAGTACTCTAAGCACACATCAGCTGTTAGGTGGTGAAATGATGAGAGAAAGAGAGAGACAATTAGTGACAGGGGGTGATTAAGGGGCTAGAATGACTAGGCCATGGAGGGCAATATAGCCTGGACATCGGGATACACCCTGCTCTATACAAAGGATGCCCAGGGATCGTTTATGACCATTGACACTCAGGACCTCAGTTTTACGTCTCAGCCAAGGGACAGCTCCATTTTTACAATACATTGTCCCCATTACTGCACTGGGGCACATTAGAGTCCACATTCAGACTACAGGGTAAGAGCTCCCTGCCAGCCTCTCCATCACCTCTTCCAGCTGCAACCCAAGCTTTTCTTAGATGGTCTCCCATCCAAGTACTGGCTGAGCCCAAACATGCTTAGCTTCAGGTGGATGTACACAAATACTGTACATACAGTTATTATATTTATTAAGTATTTACCATGCTAGAGCACATGCAAAACAGTGTGTACAAAAATCTTATAAAACTAATGAATGAAGTCTTTTGGATATAAAATGTGATCAATGCCTTTACATCGAGCTAACATTTTACACAATACATCATTCCTGATAAATGCATACACTCAATGGGCGACTCTAAAGTATGTTTGAGTGAGTTTGTGAATGTTCCCTCTGATAACTGGTGCTCCACCCAGGGTTGTTTGCTGCCTTGCTCCATGAGCTGCTTGAATATGTTCCATTGCCTCTGACCCTGATGGAAATGTCCACGTGTAGAGCTCAAAGTTTAGGTTTTGCGATAAACTCTTTGCATTGGTTATATCTCTTCAGACAGCTGTCACACTCTGTAGGGTTCTTGAGGGTTATTGAGACACAGCTCAGATAAGTAAGGTCATTTGAAGAAAAAAGCTCCCATAACTGTTGTTTCCCTTAATAACCCTACTCTGCATATATTATATTTAACTAACAAAATATCTGCACTACTTTTGAAATTATAAATCTCTTACATACAGTAACTTTAAGTTTTAGTAGATCTAAAATATTATTACCATTTTGGTTAGAAGTCAATAATGTAAACATGTTGAAGGTCACTTTAGGAAGGAGTTTCAAGGGGTGTGATTTAGGGGCTCAGCTGTTGAACTGTCATCTGCAAGCATATCCGTTCTATCCATAGCACAGATACCCAGTGTGACTCTGAAGAAGTTCATTACCCTGCCAGTGCTCTGGTAGCAAAAATATTAAAGTAAGTGGTAGGCCCTTTTTTTTTTTTTTGTTTTCACTACTTGCTTACCAGCTGACAGGCTTATTGAATTCTGTCATTCAAACTTGTTGCTTGAGTTATGCAATATGTGCTATGTAAAAAAAGCTTTCTTGTGCTCCAGTGCATTGCAGGCTGCTGTCACAGCCTATTTTATCATGTGATTTTACAATAACATATGCCTAATGTTGACTTATTCTTAGTTTGTGTTCCTTGTGATCTTTATGGGCACTGTAATGCTTAAATAACTTCAAACTGGACTCCTTTAAAAGCTTTAATTCTTACAGTTTCAAACTTAAAGACAGAACAGGCAGGGAAGCATCAGTTCTCAGGAAACAAGTGGAACACAGCAATATAGCCATTTTTATAAGACAACATGTGAGTGCTCTGTCGGTACAATACAGTCCAGTGATCTTTGGAATTAGTCTCACAATCCTTTGGTGGATGGCCTTCTGCTGAACCCACTGAGACTGATAAAGAGAAGCCTGTGAAGATTTGTTCTCATCTTTGGCACAACAGATAAGGGGTGATCCAAAATACAGGTAAGAGTCTCTTTAAAAGTTTTATTTCCCATCAAAGGCTAGACATATCTGGCACTATGCAGTTTTGTGTCAAATTTTAACATTTAGCAGAATTTTCTAGTCGTTTCTGTCTCCCCTGAAGAAGGGAACTGCCAGGGAAAGTTATTAGCATTTGTGTTAGCTGAAGAGATGGGCTGTTTGGTGAGGATACGTGTTCTGAACTGATGGTTGCCCTTTACTCATATCATATGGACATTCCTAATAAACCCTGTCCCTATGCAGATGGGTATTGCTCAGTGTTTCATGCGGTCTACACAGATAATTGTATAATGAACAGACAAGTGCAAATGGGACAAGGTTAGCTTTTCATATGATGGCTTGCTTTGTATCTTATTGTTTCTTTTCTAGTTAAGGAAAAAAAAAACATTTAAGGGATCTAAATCTTAAAATGCAACAGAAGTCTGTTAAATTAGAAGCAGTAACTGATTACTAATTATGAAAGTAGCTGAAATGACAACTGAAGCCATTGCAGTTTGTGAGTTTGACACCACTGATTTAGACAATAAAGAAGCTCAGTAAATTCAGATTTTCATTGTTGCTAACTTATTACTAGTTTTTTTGGTTATTGGATGTTATGGCTAGAAGGTCTTCCTCAAAATTCCGGGATCATGGTGTGGTATACCAGGTCCACAGCTCAAGTCAAAAAGGCCAGTTTTAAATAAATAATCACTGCACTTGCGGCTTAGCAACGGGGTGTGGTGGTGTGTGGCTATGCGATTTTCGGGGAATACGTGATGTGGGTGAACCTCACTTAAGTGCACAGGTGAGGAGTTGTCTGCAGCCGTAATTGTTCCCAGGATCCGCTGATTGCCACAGGTGAACCACATCCCCATCATAAATAGAACCATGAAGCGGCTAGTGGGGAAAATGAAAAAAGGAGAAAGAAAAGGAGGTTGCTGGAAG
Organism: Erpetoichthys calabaricus; assembly: GCF_900747795.2. Taxonomy (NCBI): domain Eukaryota; kingdom Metazoa; phylum Chordata; class Cladistia; order Polypteriformes; family Polypteridae; genus Erpetoichthys; species Erpetoichthys calabaricus. Next base: position 190,746,304 of record NC_041394.2, on the reverse strand, counting down.
CAGCGTGGAGAGAGAGCTGGAGCAAGCGAGCGAAGGCAGCTGAACAGTGAGCCCTAGCAAGGGTGTTTGGCCAACACCTAGGGCAGTTGGTAGTAGTCGCTCCTGCTGAGCATTTAGTAGAGAAGAAGGATGGCTGGCTGTGTAAGGCTGAGAAGGCAGCGGGAGTCAGGAGGCTTGGGTGAGGGATTCCCCATTGTGAGCGTCCTGGCCTTCGGGGAACCTAAGTCTCGGTTTGGAGAGCACAACCGAAGCCAGAGATCAGGAAGCCACCAGATCAGTTGTGTGAGGAAGAAGGTCAGCTGCTGATAGGGTGACTCTCCTGTTGCGGGACCCAGATGGGAGAAGCACGGGAGCCACCAGATTAAAGAAGACACCGGGCTTTGAATTTTAAAGGGACTGTTTCCAGCATTGTTTTAACCTTGTTTTAAAGGATTGTTTTTTTTCTATTATTTTTAACCTCCACTTTATTTCTGTTTTTATGGATTATTTATTTAATGACTTTTGGAGGGCACTACACTATTTATTTGGACACTGTTGTTTTGATTTGATTTTTAATAAAAGCACTTGGCTCTTTTTTACACCATCCTCTTGCTCCATTTGTTGTGCCTCACTGCCGAGCTCATCGGTAACATTGCCGACAGTGTCTGGTTCAAAAGAGCTCCCTGAAGCTGCATAAGAGTATGGAGCAGAACCCCCATCGTCACACATGGACTCTACTTTCCATTCAATCACTGTCTGAATAACACTTTTTGATGTTTCTGATACAAATGTGAGAAGCACTGGAGCACCACAAGGTACAATCCTGTCTCCTTTTCTCTCCGACTCTGTACACCTCAACCTGTAATTTTAATACCAGATCAGGTATCATGCAAAGATTTACATGTGATTCTGCACTTATGGGGTGTATTGATAAGGGGGATTAGACAAGAGTATATGAGTCAGGTTGAGAACTTTGCCTGCATCTTAACATCACCAAAACCAAGAAGAACTGGTTATTGACTTTTGCCACACCAAAGAGCCTCTATGTGCGTTCACTATTCAAGGAGTGGCTATAGAGGTGGAACACTCATACAGGTACTTGGGGATACACATTAATGGCAGGTTGGGCTGGCCTCGGAACACAGAGGAACTACATATGAAAGGTTAGAAGGTTAGTCTCTTTTTTCTTAGAAGTCTGAGTTCCTTTTATGTGGATAGCAACATTGTTCACATCTTCTATATCTCTTTGATGGCCAGTGTGATTTTCTACACTGTGATGTGCTAGGCTGGTAACATCACTTCAGAACAGGACTATGGAATCAGTGGTCTAATTAAAAGGACAGGCTCAGTTATGGGACGCACTCTGGACCCCCTGGAGGTAAAGCAATGGAGAGAATTATAACAAAATGAGTGCCAGTATGAATAATACTGCACATCCTCTCTCTGGAACACTAACACAGAGGACTTTCAGCAAACAAATTATTCATCAGAAGTGTGTCAAGAAACGCTACTGGGGCTCTGTTATACCAACAGCAGTATGCCTGCATAATGCCTCACTGGGATTGGGATTGTCAAGTCAGAAGTTTTCTTTCTTTTTAGTCATTCTGTTGTGTATTCTGACTGTATTATAAGTGTGTGTGTATATAAAAAGGTTATAAACGAGTGGAAACACTTCAGTCCTTCAGACTTGTTTGATTAGCTAATATCTGAGTAGTCCCAATATTTCATTCAGACATTTCAAAAGCAGTCTGAGTATCTCCCTGTCTATGTATAAAGGTAATCTTACCTCTTTCCCAGGCTGAGCAGTGTGGCATCACTCAAGGTGGCATTTTTGACAACTTTATTCTCAGAACATTCCAGTCATCGAGATCCATACTTTCTATTCCATCCTCCACTTTTTTTTTCGGTCTCCATCTCCAGTCTGTTTTTTGGTCTTTTATTACCTCTCAGTCTTTTATATCTATTTCACTCTTTGTCCTCTGGGATGAAAATGTTTCGCCAGTGTATGCCATTTTGCACAAAGCTGTCTGTAAAACCTTTCTTATTCAGTCAGTCTGGAAATGTGATCTGCTAATTTTTGCTCTTCTTGACTGGGACCTGATCCTCAATAACATCAGTTCTGCATCTAAACACCCCAATCATCAATACGCACTGAATTAAAATTTATACATAGTTTGTATCTGAGATCCTGTAGATGTCTCATTATGGGTCTTTCTGATGATCCCCACTATTTTTTGGTTCCCTTTTGTTTTTCTAAATCCCTAGACATCATTTAACATATATATTGGGAATGTTCCACAGTCCCATCCTTTTGGTAACCTGTGAAATCAGTTCCTATTAATCTGTCTTCTTTTGCAGAATCCCCTTTACTCCTTAAGCGTTCATTCTCATGGACCTTTCTGCTCTCTCTGTCTCTGTTTCCTTTTTTCCAGCAGAGACTATAATGTTCGGGTAAAATGTCCACAAAATTAAAGTTAGTCTTTTGTTTTCAATACCTATATTCTCCCCTAATTGTTTTGGAAATACTTCTTTTTCAACCTTATGCTGGTTGAATTATGTACTGTAAGAAACAAGGGTGTAGCTGGGTCCATTACTTGAAATTGGAAGTCTTTTGTGCAATTTGCATGAAGTTGTATGGATAGGAGCCTTGACCTCTTGACTATGTAGTCTGTGTATCTCATTGCTCTTTCTACTATTTCTGACCTCATTTGTGAGAAAGTGTTGTCACTGAGAGGTGGTGCAGTGGTTGTGCTGCTGCCTCGCAGTAAGGAGACCTGGGTTGGCTTCCCAGGTCCTCTGTGCGTAGAGTTTGCATGTTCTCCCCGTGTCTGTGTGGGTTTCCTCCAGGTGCTCCGCTTTCCTCCCACAGTCCAAAGACATGCAGGTTAGGTGCATTGGCGATCCTAAATTGTCCCTGGTGTGTGCTTGGTGTGGGTATGTGCCCTGCAGTGGCCTGGCACCCTGCCCGGGATTTGTTCCTGCCTTGCGCCCTGTGCTGGCTGGGATTGGCTCCAGCAGATCCCCATGACCCTGTGTTAGGATATAGCGGGTTGGACAATGACTGACTTACTGTTGTCACTGGTGCCCTTGATGAAGTGATTTACTATTTAATTTGAAACAAATCATTCAGTAGTAATTTTATTGGTGCCTTTGAAATGAGGTCCACACACAACTTCCTCTGCTCAAGACTACAGAGGTTTATTTGTCAGAGCCTCTTGACATTGGACATGTCCTTAAGTTACATATGGTAGCATTTGGTTGCACTTCTCAGAAATCTAGAGCTGCTACATCATTTTTGCGTGTGAACTGTACACAGTACTCCAGATATGGCCTGACTAACGTACAACGCATTTGAATGCAATGTTTCTTGGTTTCTATTAAACTGTCATGTGTATTTATCTAGCTTTGTGATTCATCTAAAACTGAATATGCCATATCCCCTTAGATGAAACAAATGAACACATCAAAAATGTATAAATAAGAAATGGAGGCTAAGAATAAACATTATTATTTCTAAATTAGTTATATACATTGTGGGCTAACCATGGCTGTCTACCAATGTATATATTATTTGAGCATTGTATATAGCATAGTATGTGTCATCTCAAATCATAGTGCTCAATAATATTTACATATTTCTGTAAATCTGACTCAATAGAAGCCAAAAGTAGTCTAAACCTGCTATTAATCTATTTTAAACTTTTAAATCATTGGTAGAATTAGCTGATAAAATTCATCATGACTTTAACAAGCTCAGGTTTCTTGGGTGTGTAAAACCACTTACTGTAATGTCCTACAATGTAAAATATCACCTGTGTTTTTTGGACACCTTGTGCATGTGGTAACTTTCATGATGCAGGTGTGCTGTAAGCATTGTTTTGTTCTATTATATTTGGTCATTGTCTGCGTGGAATTTGTATGTTCTGTTGTCATTCCTGTGGACTTTCTCCTACATCAAAAAGATATGCAGCTTAGGTTTACTGGTAACACCGAGCTGGCCCTATGGAAATGTTTTGCATTTAGTGTTGTATGGGCATTCCATCTGGATTCAGCTCCTGCCTTGTATTCAGTCCTGCTCAGCCTCCCTACATTCTTGTTGTAGAAATGTGGACGAAGAGAGTAGATGGCTGAACTGACCATCAATGCAAAAAACGTAGTGCTGTTCACTACTTAGAACATCTTCATAAATAACTCCAGGGCCCCACCTCAGCATCTTCCAGTAATATAGCATTATACTTGCATGGGAATTTTATACTGCTTGTCTAAATTATTTTTTAGATAAAGCTGTTCAATTGATAAACTTCTTATCCTTTCTTTGCAAAAAACATAAATGTACACATATCAACCTTTTTCATCATTAACATCAATCCAGTTTATGAAACTATTTATTTTGTCAAGCATGCAAAGCATCCACATGAAACTACAGTGCGTAGCTGAGCTTATTCATACCATACTGTACATTCAGTCATACTAAAATAATGTAAAGGTGATAATTGACTCAACATGCATGTCTATATAATACCGGAGGAAACTGGCTTACTGGAGCATGTGCAAATTCCAGATACAGTGGCTGCTTGCATCCTTAGAAATTCCCAGGTTAGTGCTTCCATGATTATTTATTTGTCCACATATGCCATAGTGATCCAGCAATTCCCCATACTTATAGCTATTACATTATACATCATAGGTAAGGGGCAGGGTTCTGTATAGGAGCAAAAATGTTTTATTCTTTTTTTTGTGTATTGAGTGTCTTTTAGTCAACAGCCACATTCTTTTTATGTATGTATTTTATGGGAAAACAGCAAAGCCAAATAAGGAAACAGCAAGGACCCAATTATATATGCTACTGCGTTGTTTTTGCACTACTTTGGAAAGCTGAAGAAATGTCAGTTTCCTTGAAAAGCATGTCTGAATCCCCACAGCTCTGGCCAGATTGTGCCTGTCAAATTATTAGAAGAAAACTGCAGCAAGTGAAGCAGGTAACAAATGGTTGTGCCTCGCGCTATCTGCACTCAGCAGTCTCCTTGGGGATGCAGATGAAAAATAGTTTCTTTATTTCAAAGTTCATAAAATGTGCATACTTTCAAAATGTTTAATCTAAAAAAAATATACTTCCACCAAATAATTGTGGTCATTCAGATCTCTTGTAATTGGTTTACTTGTAGTTGTATGTAGTTTTTCAGCATCATTATAAATAAGAATACATTAAAATGCAGAACTTCATTTTAAACAAAGGAAAATTCAAATTAGCATAAATGTCAGTGAATATGCCTGAGGATGCCTTGACTTTTTGTGTGTCTTGTCTGGCTGTTTTATTGCATTCTTTCACACATATGCCAGCCCAGGAAATTTCTAGGAATTGTAGTAGGTGTCAAACAAAGAGAACAAAACAGGAAAAGATTTGGGGTAACACAGGTTACCCCATTCAATGTCCACGCTGGCTGAATACAAAGCAATTGCAATATAATGAAATAAATCAGTATAGACGACATGTGTTTTCTTGAAGTCTGTAGATGACTGTTTTGGGAGGAGATTAATTCTAGAAGTCAGGCTCCTAAATATGAAGAAGGACTTCCTGTGGTGAGGAGTTTATGAAGCCGAAGGGGTAGAGCTGACAGTGTTCTGGCAGGAGGTGATGTCAGTAGCAAATGGAAACTGTGTTAATGGCAGTGTTACATCCAAGACCTTCCTTGTATTTTTAGTTGGACCAAACCTGTGACACACACCTGATGCTGAAATTGACCTTAACTGGGACATTTTACTGTTTTTTTTTTTTTAGAAATGTTATTTTATTTTCAAAAATTAGAACCTTACAATGGCTTGCTACTCAGTTAAATAACAAACAGAAATTTAACAGATACAGTCATTTTCTTCAAAATGAGTACAAAGTATAAAAAACAGAAAGAGAAAAAGAAGAGAGACAAAAGCAAAAAGAAAATCTAAGTTTTTAAATATGGTAAAACCATTCACAACATGTGAGAGATTAAACATAGACTGAGCATAGTTATTCTAAAATAACATTAATGAATTCTTGCCATGTTTTTAAAAAGTTTTGTACATATCCTCTGAGAGAGAATTTGATTTTCTTTCATTTATAATTTAAAATATTCTATAAATAATATATAAATAGTTTATAATACAGAATATCACTGACCCAATGACTGACAAAAGGTGGGTTGGAATTCTTCGAGTTAAGCAAGTTAAGTCAGCGTGCTTGTAGTGTGATATCAACTATTACAATCAATTTGTCCCAATGCACTTTAAGTCTATTCTGGAGTACACCAAACATAGCTGTTAACGGATTAGGAGTGATTGTTACACCAAGGAGTCTGATAAATATTTAAACATTTTTATCCAAAATGATGTTAATTTGGTGCATTCTTAAATCATATTCCCTAGAGATGCTAGAGCTCGATGGCAAAGCTCACAAGTTGAATCTTGTCCTGGCAACATTTTGGAGAATTTTAAACAAGATAAGTGTGATCAATGAAAGGTTTTAGGTTGAATTATTGAGTGTCTTGTGTATGTAGTGCTAGATTGCATTCTATGCATGGCTGATTTCCACTCCTTTTCTTAGATGCCAATTGAAAAGTCCCTTTCCTAAAATTCTGTAATATCTTCAGTGGGTAAATTCTTTGAAATATTTGTATATATTGTTGAAATGCACTCTGAGTCTTCATCAGAACTAACCAGTATGGTTTCTGGGATTGATATGGGTGTAAACTGTGGAAGGTTTCATAGACTTATTTTTACAAAATGTCTAATTTGCATATAATGCAAGAAACATGCATCTGAAAGATAAATTTGAAGCAATGTTGTTCATATGTTGCAAGTAAGTTGTCTATATTAAAATCTCTGTGTGTATTGATACCTAGTATTGTCCATAACTTAAACACTGTGTTTGATTCCACAGCTGGAAAAAGGTGACTATTTTGTATTGGAGCAACGGAAAAGAGATTTTCTACCTTGAAATGTACCCTACATTGGTTCCATATTTTAAGTAATTGGTGGACAACTGGATTGTGTGTAAATTGACTATAATTAGTATTAAATCTATAATAATAAAAGGCAAAGCCCTCACTGACTGACTGACTGACTGACTCACTCACTGACTGACTGACTCACTCATCACTAATTGTCCAACTTCCCGTGTAGGTGGAAGTCTGAAATTTGGCAGGCTCATTCCTTACAGCTTACTTACAAAAGTTAGGCAGGTTTCATTTCAAAATTATACGCGCAATGGTCATAACTGGAACCTCTTTTTTGTCCATATACTGTAATGGAAGGCAGCAAGATGGCCGTAGGAGACTGAGTTGCGTGTCGCGTCATCACGCCTCCCACGTAATCACGTGAACTGACTGTGAACTCAGTACGTAGAAAAGAAGGAGGAGCCCCAAAGAGCGCTGAAGAAAACACTCATTACACAATTGACAAGGCAGCGAAACAATAAGAAGCGAGTGAGTGACGCATACAAGCATCTTCATAAGACACGAGGTATAAAAAAGCACGGTGTAAACCGTAAGTCTAAATTTACTTTATAGAAACGCTCCCGCTGCCGTTTGCAATACCATATTCGCGAGATACAAGTTTAATGAGAAGACACGAGGTATAAAAAAGCACGGTATAAACCTAACCTTAAATTAACTTTATAGAAACGCTCCCGCTGCCGTTTGCAATGCCATATTCGCGAGATACAAGTTTAATGAGAAGACACGAGGTATAAACGAGAGTTTGCATCACTTTGTAACAGAGTTAAAATTGCTGTAGCGAGAAACTTTTAACTGCCGGGTCTTAGCTAACATTAAATAAACCCGTGGACATCGCAACATCACACAAGAGAGCGGCTCACGTGAAGTGACTGAACGCAGCAGGAGTGATCACTTCCATGAATCAAACCTGTTAAAAAAACACATTACACAATTGATAAAGTAGGAAAAGAATATGAAACAAAGCACGGTATAAACCGTAACTTCAAATTAAGTTTATAGAAACGCTGCCGTTTGCAATACCATATTCGCCCCTGCGAAGCGCGGTGATTTTGCTATATATATTAAACTATTTCAACCATTGTATGATCTGCTTCTCGCAACTGAAAGAGGGCACCGTGGCAGAAGTTAGCCGACTTGCTCACCAACCACAAGCGTTACCTGGTAGGTAACCACCCATACAATCAGATTGTGAATCAGACTACGAATGCCTGCAATGTAATTACCCCGATCTACATGCTGTCAAATGAACGAACCACACGCCGTAGCACAACGTTAGGGGCTTCGCCTCTACGTCCGAGGATCGATTCCAGTAAGGGAGTGCAGTGACTGTGTACTCCTAATGAGCCCACAATTACGGCGAAACACGTGTCGCATACTATGCATCTTCAAAGCACGGTGTAAACAGTAAGTTTAAATTGAGTTTATAGAAACGCTCCCGCTGCCGTTTGCAATACCATATTAGATGACTTTGTAACAGAGTTAAAATTGCTGGAGCGATAAATTTTTAACTGCCGGGTCATGTCGCGTGTTCTTGGGTAGGTACACCAAAAAATGTATACATTTATGCATGTAATGGGCAAACAAAAAATGTACTATACCCGAAAGCACTACAGTAGTACTCAATGTATCTTTACTTCTTAAATGTTAATGTTTTACTGTTTAATAATTTATACGCTTCTTATATGTTATTCAGATTCTTTTATCAAAATACCAGTAACAGCGCACTGCACGGTAACGTGGAGTGAATATACTTGACATGACCATTCATAGTATTTATCCTCTTTCTCTGTACGTTTACCATTCGTTTGCTCAGAGGTTGATGAGCTTGCTGCTTAATGAGCAGCTCTTCACCCTAGCGTCCCGCTGCTTCTCTTCTTTCGTCGGCATCTTTTCCCGTTAAAACTGATTTGTTTTAAAACTTAGTATGTTTTCTTTAATTTTTCAGTTAAGCTGGCACTTAAGTCTTCAATCTGCCTCAAGAATGATTAGCGGAGGTGGTAGACAATGAAAACGTCAGCCGTACGCATCCGCCACGCACGCACTGGTGCGCGCAGCTGTGAGTTGACTCTACAATAAAATAAAATAAAGATAAAAAGAGCAATAACTTGCAGCACCGCTATTCAATTACACTTGCCTAACGCCTCTTCTAAGGGGAAATACTGTGGGATCTGGGCATCCGTCAAAGCAGCAATCACAAGCCCGATTAGAAAGCGGGAAGCTGTGATTTGTCCTCTCCCTCCCATGTAACAATCGCAGCCCGTGTTGCAACGCACTGTGTATGTATATGTATATATGTGTATGTGTGTGTATATGTATGTGTATATATATATATATATATATATATATATATATATATATATATATATTATGTTCATATGTGTGGGAAAGCGAATAGTAGACGTGACGTAGTATATGTGTACCAAATTTCAGGTCAATAGGTGAAACGGTTTGCGAGCTACAGGTGATTTAAAATCCTGGACAGACAAACGAATAGCCACGGTAGCGTATTATAGAAGAACATTTTACTGTTTAATAATTTATATTTATATGCAATGTGCTTCTTATATATTACTTCATATTCTCATATGATAATGATGTTAATGTTGTTTATATTGATTTCTATGTTATTGTAAGTGCCCTTTATTTGTGGAAAAATAAATTTGGCAATTAAACTTATTTTATACATACATTTTATTTTTTTCTCTTGCACTCAGTGAGCGAATCCACTGGGTAATCAGCTATATATATATATAGATAGATACATACATACATACATACATATCTATGTGTATATATAGATAGATAGATATGTATGTATGTATGTATGTGTATATATAGATAGATAGATATGTATGTATGTATGTGTATATATAGATAGATATGTATGTATGTATGTATGTGTATATATAGATAGATATGTATGTATGTTTGTATGTGTATATATAGATAGATATGTATGTATGTATGTATGTGTATATATAGATAGATATGTATGTATGTATGTATGTATGTGTATATATAGATAGATATGTATGTATGTATGTATGTGTATATATAGATAGATATGTATGTATGTATGTATGTGTATATATAGATAGATATGTATGTATGTATGTATGTATGTGTATATATATGTTGATATATGTATATATATATATGTGGATGTGTATATGTATATATATATATATGTATATATGTTTATGTATATATATGTTTACATAACCTCTTTAACACACTACTTCTCCGCTGCGAAGCGCGGGTATTTTGCTAGTATAGCATAAAGCAAGGTATACAAAGAAGATATAGTACAGTATTTGTTTTCCTTTGCAAGCCAGACTAGGGTGAATTCATGACTTTCTGCTGAGTTCCAATATTTTATTGTACATATGTTTGATGCTCAGTAGTAAAACTGAAAATTAGGTAGTGCCATGCCATCATCTGCTTTAGATATTTGTAGAGTCACATTTTTAATGCTTGGCCATTTAAAATTCCAGAGGAACGATGCTATAACTGAGACTAATTTCTTAAAGAAAGGACTTCTTTGTATATATTTGGATACTATGAAAAATATACAGCAGCTTAGACAAGATGTTCATTTTGACAGTATTAATTATTCCTGCTAAGGTGACATGGAGCATGTACCATGTTGCTTTGATATTAGGAACTAGTAGCTATCCAGTCTAATGTGATGTGCTAGAGAATTCACTGGGAAAAGCACACTTTTATTCAGATTCATTTTGAAAACGGAAATCTTGTGAAATTATCCTAACACGTGTAAGATTAATGGTAGAGACGATTGTGGGTCTGATATACAGTATAAAGCACCATGTTGTCTGCATATAATGAGATTTTCTGTTCAAGTTCTTCTATAATCCCTTTTATTTTTGCTGAAATCTGGTGATGTATATCCAATAACTCCATGGCAGATGGAAAGAGCATTGGTGATAGTGGTCACTCTTATGAAGTACTCATTCAAATGTAAAATATTTGGAGTTTGTGTAATTAATGCAAACTGAGGCTTCTGGACATAGTATAAAGTAGTTTACTCCATACAGATATATTTGGGCCAAATCTAAATCTGTGAAGTGATGTAAATAAATAATCCAGTTCAACTTTATCAAAGTCTTTCTCTGCATCCAAAGACAGTAAAACTTCTAGTAAACCAAAATTTGTGGATGGGTATATTACATTAAACATGCACAAAAGGTTTGAGGCTGACTTTGTGTCCTTCCCACATATAAGCAGAGCCGTGTAACTAAGCATATAATCTGTTAAATGCCGATTAAACATCACTTTCTAAGTGTTGTGTGAAACGTAACAAAGAGGCACAGGATCAAATATGGTGTCACATAACTCACCACATATCTGCTTTAGGTGAGAGGAGGAATAGCTACAAGCTGATTAGATATCAGGGTGTCACTGCCAAGAAAATCACTTCTCTTGGCTTGTGCATTCATGTGTTCATTTCATCGGGTGGTACAGAGAATGATACAACGCATACTTCTGCTGAAGGCTGAGCTCTCAAATAAAATCAAATCTTTCATTTTTATATATTAATTGTTTTTTGTTTTACTGGTTTTGAAGTATCAAGCATAAATACAGTATTTATATACTACCAGTCAAAAGTTTGGGCACACTGAGAAATATTCATGTTTTTGATAGAAACTGATACCTTTAGTTATCAAGTTACCATTAAGTTGATTTTAAAATGGAGCCAAGACATTATTAGTGTTTCTAAAGGCCATTACTGTTTAAAAATGACTGATTTTTAATTTAATATTCACATATGACAGCAAACTCCATTTTCAACATTCAGCATTCGTTCAATGTTTTAATGGTCCACTCCCTTAGCTTATCTTTAAGTAGTCATGTATTAATTGGTTACAAGAGAAGCCTTTGCAATTGCATTATTACCGCTGAACCCTGTTATTCTGTTCAGTTGGGTTGGAAGTTTCTGGCATTCCTAAAGTTTGGTTCTGGGTACAAAATATCCATCATGAAACAGCTTTCTCAAGAAACATGTCAGTGTATTGTTGTTTTGCAGAACGAAGACTATTCCTTTTGAAAGATTGCCAAGGAACTGAAGATTTCATACAAAGTTGTCTAATACTGTCTTGAGGGAAGAGGGAGAACTGGATCAAACCTGTTGAAAAGAAGGGGAAGGGCCAGATGTACAACTGCATACGAGGAGAAGGACATAAGAATCTGTAGCTGGAGAAACAAATGTCTTACTGGTCCTGAGTTAAATACATGCTATATGCCAGTGGCATCTGCACCAGAGAAAAGATGACTGCTGGATACTAACCATAATACCCAGTCATTTTCCATTCAATGTCTGCATTATTTTGTCCCTTTTAATTTTTTTCTTTTTTCATTTTCAGATATGCTTTTTCCTTTGAAGCTCTGCCTCTTAGGCCAGCATCCCGGGGTCATCTCTTTTCACTGTATTAATGATACAATACAATACAGTACAATTTTTGAATAGCCCAAAATCACACGAAGTGTCGCAATGGGCTTTAACAGGCCTTGCCTCTTGACAGCCCCCCAGCCTTGACTCTCTAAGAAGACAATGAAAAACTCCCAAAATCCCTTGTAGGGAAAAAATGGAAGAAACCTTAGGAAAGGCAGTTCAAAAAGAGACCCCTTTCCAGGTAGGTTGGGCATGCAGTGGGTGTCAAAAAGAAGGGGGTCAATACAATACACAGAACAGAACAAATCCTCAATACAGTATAAAAATTTAAAAAGTTTACAAGTACGAAGCAGAATTTAACAGTAGATGATATCACATAATATGATTTGGATTTGTTTAGAGTCCTGGATACCTCAGCCATCAAGCTGCCATTCCCATTTGGCCATTCCACAGCTGAAACAGCACTGGGCCAGCCAATCCGATGAAAGGACCCCTCTACCCCACGATTCCTGCCATCCTCCATCAGGGATGACTTTACCTTAGGCAGGCAAAACAACTTGGCAGTTGGGCCGTGGCACCAAATGCCACATTTGAGTACCAAGAAGAGAAACAGAATAGGTGAGGGTTAGTAACAAATTATAACTATCATGTTACTTATGTTTTAGTGCTAATGACTAACAACAGAGATGTAGTCTGTACAGTTAATCAGCAGCTCTAGTCAGGATATGCTAAACTGAAGTATTGAGTCTTCAGCCGGGATTTAAAAGCTGAGACTGAAGGGGCATCTCTTATAGTAGCAGGCAGACCATTCCACAGTTTAGGGGCCCTGTAACTAAAAGCTCGACCTCCCACTGTTATTTTATTAATTCTTGGATTCATAAGGAGACCGGCATATTGAGATCTTATTGTGCGCTCTGGTTTGTAAGTCATTATAAGTTCAGACAAGTAAGCCGGACTTTGGCCATTTAATGCTTTATATGTATAAAAGGTTTAAGAACTGGAGTGATGTGCTCATATTTTCTTGTTCTTGTAGTAATTCTTGCAACAGCATTTTGGATTAACTGGAGGCTGTATAAAGAACAGTTTGAACATCCAGTGAACACCACATTGCAGTAGTCAGTCCTACTAGAAATAAATGCATAAATTAATTTCTCAGAATCCTGCTTATTTAGAAAATGCCTTAATTTCCCAACATTTTTAAGATGGAAGAAACATGATTTGAACATCTTTGTAATGTGTACTTTAAATGACATGCTAGAGTCAAAGATAACTCCTAGATTGCGGGCTGATTCAGTAAAATTAACTGAGTAAAGTGATGACAAAATATTGTTGTGATCAGCATCATTCCCTCCAACAATTAACATCTCTGTTTTATCTGTGTTTAAAGACAAGTAGTTCTCATCCATCTACTCCTTTAATTCACCAACACAACTAATTAAAGACAACATCGGAGAAACTTCATTTGATCTAAATGAAAGTTATAACTGGGTGTCATCTGCATATGAGTGAAAATTAACATTATGTTTCCTAAAGATAGATCTAAGTGGAAGCATGTAAATTGAAAACAGTAAAGGTCCCAGTACTGAGCCCTGCGGGACACCATATTGAACTTCTGTGTATAATGATGGAGTACTGTCAGCACATTTCTGTACATATTGGAATCAATTTGATCAATAAGAACTAAACCAAGCGAGCACAGTACCTGTAAGGCCAATATCATTTTCTAGCCTGTGCAGTAAAATAGAGTGGTCGATGGTGTCAAATGCTGCACTTAAGTCTAACAACATAATTACAGTGGAGTTTCCTTCATCAGAGGATATCAGAATGTCGTTTACAACCCGTGCTAGTGCCATTTCTGTACTATGACCACTGCGGAAACCAAACTGGAATTGCTGAAATAAATTGTAATGCATAAGGTGTGACTGAAGCTGATTGGTAACTACTTTTTCTAATATTTTAGAGAGAAAGGGTAAATTTGAAATAGATCTATAATTATTAAGTATGTGTGGGTCTAGTGTAGGTCTGACTTTTTAAGTAATGGTTTAATGACTGACACTTTTAGTGCATCAGGTACTGTGCCATCCAATAATGAACTATTGATAATGTTAAGAATAGGCGCTGCAAGAATATCCATTGCACTTTTTACTAGCACTGGATCTAGGGAACAAGTAGTGGGTTTCATTTTAGAAATTAAAGTTAAGACTTCCTGCTCAGTTACAGGATTAAATTACTAAAGTGCTGAATGCAATGTGAGACAGAGTCTGCTAAACTAGTATGCGGTTTGTACTGTGATGCTGAGATCTGGGATCTTATATTTTTAATTTTCTCATTGAAGAAGTTCATAAAGTCTGTAGTGCTAATATCTGTTGGTATATTGCACTGTAGATCTGAATTCCCATTTGTTAATTTAGCCACTGTTCTAAACAGTAAGGATTTTTATTATTGCTATCTATTATTGTAGAATAACATTCTGAGCGAGCTTTAAAGAGACCTTGTTATATTTTTAACACTCTCTGTCCATGCAATTTGAAAGACATGTAGCTTTGTTGTTTTCCATCTGCGCTCCAGTTTTCGACACTCTAATTTAAGAGCTTGAGTGTTTTCATTAAACCAAATTAAATGATCTTGATCTATAATAATAAAAGGCAAAGCCCTCACTGACTGACTCACTCATCACTAATTGTCCAACTTCCCGTGTAGGTGGAAGGCTGAAATTTGGCAGGCTCATTCCTTACAGCTTACTTACAAAAGTTAGGCAGGTTTCATTTCCAAATTATACGCGTAATGGTCATAACTGGAACCTCTTTTTTCTCCATATACTGTAATGGCAGGCAGCAAGATGGCCATAGGAGACTGAGTTGCGTGTCGCGTCATCACGCCTCCCACGTAATCACGTGAACTGACTGTGAACTCAGTACGTAGAAAAGAAGGAGGAGCCCCAAAGAGCGCTGAAGAAAACATTCATTACACAATTGACAAGGCAGCGAAACAATAAGAAGCGAGTGAGTGACGCATACAAGCATCTTCATAAGACACGAGGTATAAAAAAGAACGGTGTAAACCGTAAGTCTAAATTAACTTTATAGAAATGCTCCCGCTGCCGTTTGCAATACCATATTCGCGAGATACAAGTTTAATGAGAAGACACGAGGTATAAAAAAGCACGGTGTAAACCGTAACCTTAAATTTACTTTATAGAAACGCTCCCGCTGCCGTTTGCAATGCCATATTCGCGAGATACAAGTTTAATGAGAAGACACGAGGTATAAACGAGAGTTTGCATCACTTTGTAACAGAGTTAAAATTGCTGTAGCGAGAAACTTTTAACTGCCGGGTCTTAGCTAACATTAAATAAACCCGTGGACATCGCAACATCACACAAGAGAGCGGCTCACGTGAAGTGACTGAACGCAGCAGGAGTGATCACTTCCATGAATCAAACCTGTTCAAAAAACACATTACACAATTGATAAGGTAGGAAAAGAATATGAAACAAAGCACGGTATAAACCGTAACTTTAAATTATGTTTATAGAAACGTTGCCGTTTGCAATACCATATTCGCCCCTGCGAAGCGCGGTGATTTTACTATATATATTAAACTATTTCAACCATTGTATGATCTGCTTCTCGCAACTGAAAGAGGGCACCGTGGCAGAAGTTAGCCGACTTGCTCACCAACCACAAGCGTTACCTGGTAGGTAACCACCCATACAATCAGATTGTGAATCAGACTACGAATACCTGCAATGTAATTACCCCGATCTACATGCTGTCAAATGAACGAACCACACGCCGTGGCACAACGTTAGGGGCTTCGCCTCTACGTCCGAGGATCGATTCCCGTAAGGGAGTGCAGTGACTGTGTACACCTGATGAGTCCACAATTACGGCGAAACACGTGTCGCATACTATGCATCTTCAAAGCACGGTGTAAACAGTAAGTTTAAATTGAGTTTATAGAAACGCTCCCGCTGCCGTTTGCAATACCATATTAGATGACTTTGTAACAGAGTTAAAATTGCTGGAGCGATAAATTTTTAACTGCCGGGTCATGTCGCGTGTTCTTGGGTAGGTACACCAAAAAATGTATATATTTATGCATGTAATGGGCAAACAAAAAATGTACTATACCCGAAAGCACTACAGTAGTACTCAATGTATCTTTACTTCTTAAATGTTAATGTTTTACTGTTTAATAATTTATACGCTTCTTATGTTATTCAGATTCTTTTATCAAAATACCAGTAACAGCGCACTGCACAATAACGTGGAGTGAATACACTTGACATGAGCATTCATAGTATTTATCCTCTTTCTCTGTACGTTTACCATTCGTTTGCTTAGAGGTTGATGCTCTTGCTGCTTAATGAGCAGCTCTTCACCCTAGCGTCCCGCTGCTTCTCTTCTTTCGTCGGCATCTTTTCCCGTTAAAACTGATTTTTTTTAAAACTTAGTATGTTTTCTTTAATTTTTCAGTTAAGCTGGCACTTAAGTCTTCAATCTGCCTCAAGAATGATTAGCGAAGGTGGTAGACAATGAAAACGTCAGCCGTACGCATCCGCCACGCACGCACTGGTGCGCGCAGCTGTGAGTTGATTCTACAATAAAATAAAATAAAGATAAAAAGAGTAATAACTTGCAGCACCGCTATTCAATTACACTTGCCTAACGCCTCTCCTAAGGGGAAATACTGTGGGATCTGGACATCCGTCAAAGCAGCAATCACAAGCCCGATTAGAAAGCGGGAAGCTGTGATTTGTCGTCTCCCTCCCATGTAACAATCACAGCCCGTGTTGCAACGCACTATGTATGTATATGTATATATGTGTATGTGTGTATATATATATATATATATATATATATATATATATATATATATATATATATATATATATATATGTATGTTCATATGTGTGGGAAAGCGAATAGTAGACGTGACGTAGTATATGTGTACCAAATTTCAAGTCAATAGGTGAAACGGTTTGCGAGCTACAGCTGATTTAAAATCCTGGACAGACAAACGAATAGCCACGGTAGCATATTATAGAAGAACATTTTACTGTTTAATAATTTATATTTATATGCAATGTGCTTCTTATATATTACTTCATATTCTCATATGATAATGATGTTAATGTTGTTTATATTGATTTCTATGTTATTGTAAGTGCTCTTTATTTGTGGAAAAATAAATTTGGCAATTAAACTTATTTTATACATACATTTTATTTTTTTCTCTTGCACTCAGTGAGCGAATCCACTGGGTAATCAGCTATATATATATATATATATATATATATATATATATATAGATAGATATGTATATATGTGTATATATATGTAGATATACAAATATGTATATGTGTATATATATGTAGATATACAAATATGTATATGTATATATATGTGTCTGTATGTGTATATATATATATATATATATATATATATGTATATGTGTGTGTTTGTATGTATGTGTGTATATGTATGTGTATATATATGTTGATATATGTATATATATGTGGATGTGTATATGTATATATATATATGTATATATGTTTATGTATATATATATGTTTACATAACCTCTTTAACACACTACTTCTCCGCTGCGAAGCGCGGGTATTTTGCTAGTAAGAATATAAAAAGCAAGGTTGTTAAGTTTGTAAATGTAGGAATGGCAGAAGAAGTTTAGTCAAGTCAAGTCAACTTTATTTATAAAGCACTTTACATACAACAGCCGCTGACCAAAGTTTAATGTATTAAAATGTAAAGTATTACATGCAGAAAGTAAAAATGTTAGATTTGAATACACAATGGGAAGTTTGAAGCTTGAATACAACTTATGATTTTAATGACCTGGTCTCTTTCTACCTCCAGACAGAATGCAGAAGCCATTAAGATCACTAATAGGATGTCAGGTTACATATCATGATGTGTCGAGTACAGGTACTCGTCGACATACGACCTATGCAAGTTACGACTGTTCGACTTTACGACGCGTTTGACTGTTTCCCCTGCCAGCTGTTGGCAGCGCCAGTTTCCCGCACTCTCAAGTCTCGCTATGCAGCAGTAAAAATATACGCAGCAGTGTTGCCCCACGTGTGTTTGTGTCTTGTTGTTTTGGCAATTTTCGATAATAATATAACCCTAACATATAACCCTATAATATTAACACTAATAGCAGCTTTCTACTCAAAACGGCAAACTTGAGAAGCTGCCAGCATCAAACCTAGAAGCTCTTGATTGGGCAGTTCTTAGGATTGCACTACGCAAGCAGTCGCATCAACTGCTTACCGCGACCTGCTTTCTTTTTTCTTCTTGAATAAAAGCGCACTTGTTCTGTTATACTTGTACTTGTGAAAGTGTTTATTTGATATTTGGACTTCAGGCTTCACACCAGTCATTCTCAGTCACACACACCACTCACATCCACATCCACAGTTATCCCAGTCTCGTTCGTGCACAAGTTTTATATACAATCATCACATTCAAATGTTAACAGTTCCCACACACAACTGCTGACTCCCAATCAAGAGCTTCTGGGTTCGATGCTAGCAGCTTCTCGAGTTTACCGCTTTGAGTAGAGAGCTGCTGTTATTGTTAATATTATACAATAAAAACATACATTTGATTTACGTCTGTAACAACCGCTGTAAATTTATAGTGCTTGTCAAAGTTAGCGTTCACGCTCGCCCCGATCTGACACTGCTCTTTTCAAATAAAGACGCGCTATAACAGAGGTGAACTCAGATCAGAGAAAACAGAAGCCCTCCCCGCAAGAAATGTCGACTCACAGTGTATGAATGGCGTATGGAAGAAGTGTGTTAAGCGTTATGTAAATACTTTTGCTGGATTTAACAGTGAACAAGAACTTGATGAGATTCGTGAAGAAATAGAGAAACTGTCAAAAGACCTTTCATTGGAATGTGAAATGGAAGATGTCGAGGAGTTGCTAGACCGGGAATCAGGTGAACTTATGAATGAAGAGCTGATAGAATTGGAAGAAGAAAGAGTGGCGGAAGAAGAAACAAGAGAATTGGAGTAAGACGAAGAGGAGGAGGTGCCACAAAGAATGTTCACCACAAAGGGATTGTCAGAAGATTTATCTACTGAATAAACTCCTCGCTCATTTTGAAAAAATGGACCCAAATATTGAACGATTTGCGAGGATTGAACGGATGGCACGCAAGACATTTCGTCCTTATTGCGAAATTTATGAAGAGAAAAAAAAAACAAACAATTCAGACGAAGCTCACTATGTTTATGAAAAGAGCAACTCCTCCTATCACCCCGTCCGCAGCCTCGCCTGATCTGATGAAGGCGATATCGACAACCCGCAGCCAAGCACCAGTGGTGCCAGGAATTAAATGTACAGTACAGTATTTCTTGTTTTGTACGTTTTCCACATATTAAACAAATTGTACTGTAGTATGCTGTGTTTGTCTTAGAAAGTAAGAAAATGTTGATAAAATATTACTTTAAGATGATTACAATATTATTACCCAGTCTAATATTCTTACCTTAAATTAACATAGGCCGACTTACGTCCAGATCGACTTACAACCAGTCAGTCGGAACCAATCGCGGTCGTAAGAAGTTTTTCTCTGCACTGGTTACAAAAAGTACATGGATTTACCGAGTAATATGGTAAATAGTAGGACTTTGGGGCATTCAAAACTCAACCTGATGTCATTTTGGGAGTAAGTAGGTGAATAAGATTGGTGAGCTTTTTGGGCTGAATGACCTGTTCTTGTAGGTCAATACCATTAAGTGCTTCCACCTAGCATTCAAATCAGAAGCCATCTTGCAGCATTTGAGAAAGTACACAGTTTGTTGTATGAGTGCTACTTGAGCAAGCATTGATGAAGGGCTCTCATAACATTTACATTTTAAAAAAATATTCTTCATAATAAAAATTTAATTTGTTCAAATTCAGAATAAAATAAAGCATATGTTCCTATTATACTTTAATAGATAAACTAGAATTCTTTCAGATGAGATGAAGAACAAGTAATGTATTATAGATTATCACCACAGAGTATCTGAGAAGAATCTTGACAATATGCAATAATGTCTGCATAATGATTAGGAAAAAAATTCTGATCAAAATGGCACCACAGCCTTGTTGGAAGATCTTCCCATAAGGAATATGGCATATGAAGCAGGAAAAAGATAAACCACAACATATCAAGTGTTTGCCTGAAAGCCTCCTGAAAGCTTGCATTATTAAAATAGCAAAAACACTTTAGTCAAAGCATAATTAACATAAAGTTCACTGCACAATGGGTTGTGGCACAAAATTGTTTAACCGTTCACCTACCAATGAACACTGATTCAGATAGCACAGAAGCTAAAAGAAGACAACGATTTCCTGTTGGCCTCTCAAATTTACAGTACTTTCCCTGATCTCTGAAACTAAACCCAAGGAATAAATATAGCGAGTCATTTCTTACCAGGTCTAATGCAACTTAGACCAGTTGGCAGAAGCAAGAGCTCCATACCAAGAATAGAGACGCAAACCATAAGATGAAATAGCATAGGTGTAAGCAAAGCAGACAATCTGCCCCCAAACAGTGAGTGAAGGTTAATACACAGTACAATTACTACTGTTAAATTAACACTTTTAATGTTTTTATTGTCCTGCTCTTTCTTTAGAAATTGCAATTGAAATTTGTAAAATGAAGGCCATGTTTTTTTTTCTCTGTGAAGCTACTTTTATGATCTCCCTTTGTAAAATTTATTGTATAAAGCACCTTTCACACAGAACACAATTACAAGCAATTTCATACTTCTTATTTAATGCTCAGTCAGGAGATTGGTTTGCAGCAACTCTCCACTCCTCTCGTTTTTCCACCTTCCTTTTCATTTCTTGGTAGTTCCTGCATCCTACGCCTTTCATTATTTGCTCAAGATATTGCAAACTTGGTCTTCCTCTGCCTCTCTTCCCCTTCACCTGTCCTTATCTTATCGATTTCAGGAGTCCTTCATAATTTCATAATTTTTTCATAATTTCATAAGTAACACATAATTCAAGTGATAAAGCACAGGGAAATAATTTAAGAAGACACAAGTTATATAAAATTAATCTGGTAGTAACTAGCAGTATTGTAGTACTGTGGAGTCAGTATCAGTACTGAAAGTATGGAGCATGAGCCATTTGGATACTAAAATGACCACAGATAAGGCAAGAAACAAAAAATGTGGTTTTTAGGCATAGTTTGAATGGTCAGGAATGGTTCCTGAAGTGCTGATCCATTTTTATTGTTATTTGAGGAAATGGCAGAGATAAACTTCACCTTGACAGCAAAATGGGTAAGTGAAAATCTTTACCATATGGAATATTTAAAATAGTACCCTATCATAATAAAATGAACACCCCTTATTTACCACCTATTTTTTTTACGAAAAAGTGAAGTGTTGATATTACATGTGTTTATACATCCTAATAAAATTTGACTAAGACATTTTGACAACAGCTTTGAAATAAAATAAATTATTATTATTAAGTTATAGGGAAGTGGGTCACACAAAGTACAAATCAACATGAATGGGTTACTCTCCTGCTTGATACATAATGAACAGTAGGAATCCATTTAGAACCCCAGTACAAAATAATGATGGATTTTTTTTGTCATATGGACTTTGCATTGGTAATTTTTTAAATGTCTTATATAAAACAGACATTGTTGGATTGATTTCTAACATTTTTTCCGTGTTCTCAAATAACCACTCTCACTCCAGCCCCCACGCTGTTGTGTGGTTTTAAAATGGCATTGTTTTGCCTACCATTTCTTCTTGCACTTCTTTGTTCACCTCCCCACTCTTTGTCACTTACCCTTATTTCACCATGTATTCTTCCTTTTGTCAGTTAAGCCTTTGCCAAGACTCTGGACTCAATTTGTTCCTGGCTGTGAGGTTGCTTTGTACCCATGTTCTGGATTGATTCTGCTCTGAAACTAGCCATTACTTTTCACATAGCCTTAAAATTATTTAATGGATGAAGGACAGCTCAGATGTTTCTTCAGTAGAAACTAGCACTGTCCCTTCACCCTTGAGCCGTTTGTTACCTTCAAATTGCTGCACCTGTCAGGATAAGTCCATGTTATATGCCTTATAAATGCAACATGGTCCTAATCCTAACATTCCAGGACTACACCCAACTACCTAGAAAGTTGTTTGTAACTGACTATTCTGATTTAAGAATAGATTGGGACAAACATTTTCTTTTCACCAAGAAAAATAAGAAAAAGGAGAAGCATTCATGGGCTTACATAACGTAGCCAAAGTGAAAGCACCAGAACAGAGCATGTAGAATCATAGTCAACAAGTAAATATGGCAAGAAGGTCATATGCCAGCCATTTATACCCCTAACTAACACATGAATGAGAATCCAGTACACAAGTAACATGTATGGCATGGCATTGTCTTAAATAGAGATTTTGTGGTGTTACCAAGGGTAACAACACCTTCTAATACTGAGTATTAATAAAAGCAATAGTCTGCCTACATCGAACAGTTTAAAAGAAATAAACTGGCATCTAGATCCTTTGGTGTAGAGATACTAAACAGCAGTTAGATAGATATAAATGTGTACTTCTTACACACTAAACAGCAGTTAGATAGATATAAAGGTGTACTTCATACAACAAGAACAAGAGGGAAATGTAGTGGTCCCTGGTATCCTTGTTCCGTGAAAGTTTTTGTTTGATTTACCTGAGACTCTCATAAGCATCTTTAATGGATTTCTTCTTTGTTCAGCCCCGTCCTTAGGACCAGTTTGCCATGGTGTACACATATCCTGACAACATAGCTTTGAGGGATCATTAAGGATTAACAAGCCCACACCACTCCAATTAGTCTAACCTAGCCTGGCCTGACTAAGCCAAGTTCACAGCCCTAGCTGGGAAGGTACGTAAATTAATATATTTATATCACATTAAATTGCACATACTTGAGAGTTACTGGCATGAAACTGCTTTAAAAGAGAAGGAGATGTGGCGCTCCTAGATGTCCAGTTGACTTATTGGGTGCCAAAGCTACAGAGAAGATTTTGGTGATTGCTGTACACCTCTCAACTGTACTCACAAGGGAAAGGAAATCTACCATGTCTTTGTCTTTGAAGGTTATGCATACTCCACTGCTTACAAACAGCTGTATTTATAAAAAAAAAATATAAAAAATTCTACATTTCAAAATATACTGAAAAGAGGATGCTTACAAGGCATTGACACCCTTAGATGCTTATTACTTATGTACTGAAGACATTTTTAAATGATTGCCATGAATGCACCTTGTTCCAAAAATGTTTTCTACATTATCTACAAGTTAAAGAGTTTGTTCTTTGTAAGAAACATTAGTTCCCTAAACAACCCCTTAATTACTATAAATCACTAAATCACATTGAATGTTACAAAACAATTCACCACTGGGCTCTCTAAAACAATTTTGCAAGTAAAGTTTTAGTTTTGCAATGACAAATATAAAACCGTTCTTCAAAGAATCCTTCGTCTGATTCTTCCAGACATGGATTAATGCAATTTAGAATGCAATCCTGTAAATGTATAACACAGTACAGTATTCTTAAATGTGTTTAATCCCATTCAGGATTACAGAATGCTAGAGCTGGTCCTAGCAGCACTGGTGTACAAGACAGGAAACCTGCCTGGACAGGGGGACCGTTCCTTACAAGGCCTATTTATGCACTCACATCCCCACTCACACTTGACCCATTTGGTGTCTCCAGTTTTGCTATAGTAACCTGCATACCTTTGGCAATGTGGGGGAAACCAGACTACTCGGAGGGAAACCCACGTAGACAATGACCAGGTAAAGGATTCAAACCCTAAATGCTGGAACTGTGAGGGAAGAGCACTAACCAGTATCTCAGCACACTGGCTTGTGCATATTTAGACTGGAAACTCTACGTAGCATTGAAGGCACCTGCATTCCGGTCCAGAGAAAAGCGACTAGGCTGATTCCAAGGATGCAAGGTATGAGTTATGAGGAAAGATTTAAAGAGCTGAGCCTTTTCAGTTTAAGCAAAAGAAGATCAAGAGGAGACATGATTGAAGTGTTTAAAATTAGGAAGGGAGTTAGTACAGTGGATCAAGACAGTTATTTTAAAATGAGTTCATCAAGAACACGGAAACACAGTTGGGAACTTTTTAAGAGTACATTTTGCACTAGCATTAGGAAATTTGTCTTCACACAGAGAACCAGGAATAAGTTACCAAGTAGTGTGGTGGACAGTAAGACTTCAAGGACCTTCAAAAATAGGCTTGGTGTTATTTTAGAAGTATTAAGTGAATAGGAAAAACAAGCTTTGTTGGTCTGAATGACATGTTCTCATCAAGACCTTTCTAATGTAAAAAAAGGAGCTACTGAACACCAGCCTCTGAAAGTTTCTTTTTGCTTATCACTCAGACTTTGAGGAATAACCATTATTACAATGCTGTCAAATGCCTTTGAAGTTTAAACTAATCCTTCTGAAATTATTCTAGATGGAATACTCATCCCCAAGCACTATTCTAATGTACTGACCCCTGTAACATTACCAGTTTTACTGATTTTATTCAAGCTGAAATAATGCTGCATCACCCTCCACTTTGTGATCTCTACAGTATATATTACTCCATGTGAAAGGGAAAAAATAAAAGCTTACTCAAACATGAGATTTCCAGGGCCTTCTATGGATACCACACTTTTTTGACTTTTCTGAGCAATTAAAAATTTTGGTAAACCTTTTATAAATTCGGTGGTCACTTTAGTAGATGATCATCAATGAAAATATTCAACAGCTCCTAACATCTAATCACACAGGTGCAATTTTAATATAAAAGCATGCAGATATGGTCAGGAGGTGTTGTTTTCAGTTAGCTGTTAGCATGGTAAAGACACATGAAGTAAGCAGCTTTGACTGTCCTGTCATTTTTGGTACCAAACAAGGTGGTTTTAGAATCTCAGCAACTGCAGTCCTCATTGGATTTTCATTCACTGCAGTCTCCAGAAGTTTCATAGAATAGAACAGTAAAGAAAAAAACAAAAAAAAAAACACCTGGCCTCATGTATAAACGGTGCGTACGCACAAACGTTTCCACACTCAAATCACGATGTATAACACCTAAACTTGGCATAAAGCCACGCACATTTCTACGGTACCTCATACCTTGGCGTACGCAATTTCTCCACTCGGTTTTGCAGACTGGTGGCACCCAGCGTCAAAGCAGTGCTACTGTTTCTGTGTGGTCACCCTTTCTTTCTTAGCTCCACATTCCTGACGCGGCTTTATAAATACACTGAAACTAACTGCATATTGTTTATTAGTGTAATGCATCTGATTGTAATTAACCTGCAGCAATATAATGGTCCAGGGAATAGCCATAGTATTCCAAATACCATAACTGCTTTAGCATTGTAACTCTCACTGCATCTTCTTCTTCTTTCAGCTGCTCCCTTTAAGGGTTGTCACAGCAGATCATCTTTTTCCATATTACTCTCACTGCACCACTCGGAGTATTTATATCACTGTATCTGAGTGGGGTATCACAGCAGCAGCTGATCGGAAAGAGAATTATCGGTATACAGCATGAAGCAGACGCTGACTCAGCCATGGCAAAACGCTTTAGAGACTTCCCAGTACGGACTTCGCGGTTTAGAAAAAGTTTCATCCCAAGAACTCTAAATGCACTCAATCAGTCCATCAAGTGCTCCTTGTAGAACTGTTTACTTACAATTACCTCACTGTAAACTTGCACTACAGTTATAATATTGCACAACCTGCACCACTTTATAAAGCGCGTATTTACATATGATGATGGTATTCATTTTTAAGATGAAATGCAGCAAAATATGTTGATTATATTATACAGATAAAACTTTAACTTCATTTAAATAATCTGTATTGTTAATAATTAAACATGTGAGGACAAGGTGCCGCAGCACTAGCTAGTTCAGGGATTGTTCCTGCATTGCGTTGTATTCTTGCGCTGACGCAACACTGAAAAGATAGACGGATAGAATAATTAAACATGTACTACGAAGATATTTCAATTGTCCTTAAAAGTTTTGAAGAATCGGCGTTCTAAGCTTACAAATGGCTTCACGTCTATTACAGAGCTGATTGTGTGGCGATTGGGTATTTGGAGAAAGAAAAGTAAGGACAGGAATTGGAGGTTAGTACGTTTGAAAGAGACAGTACTGCTGTGATAAATTATGTCATTGAAGGTCGCGCATGGCGCAGCAAGCGTGAGATATGAACAAGCACTGCGCCACCGTGTTCCCATGTTTAATAACATGCTTTCATTCCTGTCATCATGAAAAAGATATCACGTATACATCTCAGTATTTTAATTATTCAGAGAGCTGAAATATCACAAATATAATGGATTATGTGTCCTGTCGGAGAAAGAGAAAGCCCGTTTAAGAAGCAGGTAGTGATTCACACACATAGAGCACATAGAAGATCAAATACAGAACAAAGCATTTAACGTCCTACTTTAGTTACAAAGGGATTTGAGAAACTAGTAAATTAAACGATTTTAAGATGAAGTTTATGATGTTCTACTTTAATGGCAAAATAAACTACATGATTAAAGTGGAAATTTCGAGATTAAAGTTGACATTTCATGCTTTTTTCCCACTGTGTGCCTATTTTTTTGTCTGTACCCTAATAAGCTTTCATATGACATTCAGACGGTGGGCTACGACTCGCCTTTTCACCGTGACTTTGATAAGTGATTTCTTTTTTATTTCAGGCACTGTGCGACTTTGTGAAATTCAGCTTTCGAGTTTCTCCGACACTCTGTCACTCGATCAACTTCCTTTTGTTGATTATACCACTGTTTAAACCAACAAATAGTACGTTTTTCCTTTGCCTCCACTTGGTATTCGCTGAAATTCTTGTATTTTCCCCCGTGCTTTTCCCATTGTCTTTTCACAGAAGGCTATTTATATCGATGTGCATATTCAAAGAGGCGTAATTCTGGGAGGAGTTGGGGTGGGAGAGAAGGCGCGTGCATGTGCGTTACTTTTCACACTGATCGGGATTTATGTAGTGGAAGAATGTGAAAGTTTGCGTATGCACAGATTCCTGCATCTGGATTTTTCTGTGCATATGCACATTCCCGCTTTTGTGCTTACGCCATGTTATAGTGTGAGTTCTACGCACTGCGTTATGCATGAGGCCCCTGGTTACTGTATAAGGAATGAACTGGCATCCAAGTCAGAATGGACTGTTCCCTTGTCTGGTCAGGAGACCATTATAAAGAAAGGCCAGTGAGGTAGCTGTGATATTCTCCTTCTGTGCCAGGACGTGGACATGGAAGAATGCTGCAGCAGCAACTACACTGGGGCTGCTCTGGAGAAACATCCTGGTCGGGAGTGGGAGGCTGGAAGGACTGGACTGCCCAGTTTGAGAAGAGCATTTCCCTGTACATTGAGCGGAGGAGCCAGGGGGAACTGTTGAATATTGACTGCACAAGGACTGCTGTGGTCCTGCTCAGCCCTGTAGTGTTTTCCAGAGGTGATTGATTGATTGTGTTAAAAGAAAGCCCTCCACTGGGCCCAGGGAGTCAGAGTTGGAAGAGGATTCAGGCAAAGCTCACCTAGGAGGAGTGGAGGAGTTAAGGGAATGAAAAGAAAGGAAAGGAAAAGAATCATTGGATATATCTGGAAGGAGAATGGTTCATTAAAGAAGCCTGGTAATAAGGGATTTGGTTAATAAATAACTTTTTTTAACGTGAGAACTGTGTTTGTAACAGTTGAGGTGAAATGTGTTCATATCACAACTGTTTACAACAGGGATGCGCGGAAGGACATCTCCAAAATCAAAACATGTTGGACCTTAAAGTGGATGGACTGGACTTCAGTATCTGAAAGACCACGGCTGTCATGGTTCTCGTAGGGCTTTTCTCTGTCTTAAATGTTTTTTTTCCTGTTTATTTTACTTTTTGTTTGTTTTTCAAATTTCATTTTTATATTTTGTTATTACTTTTTTGTGGGCCGTGATCCCTCTGTGTAATATTTATGTAATTTTTGATTATTATTTTGCTATTTTGTACTACATTTAGAATATATGCAGCATGATTTATCTGCCCTGTATCCTGTTTGTAGAGTTCATGTAGGAGGGGACACTTTATTAAGCAGCTGGGTGATGGCACTAAGCAGCATAAACAGAGAAGCCGTAGCTTTGGGACTGACATGTTTGGTTCAATTTTTTGCAAAACTCTACACATAAACCCTGAAGACACTAACACAAAGTGAAAAAGATCACAAAACTCTTATGAAAGCGCACACTTCATTCAAAACCATATAGATAGATAGATAGATAGATATTTTATTAATCCCAAGGGGAAATTCGCATACTCCAGCAACAACAACAACAACAACATTTATTTATATAGCACATTCTCATACAACAAAGTAGCTCAAAGTGCTTTATATAATGAAGAAAAGAAAAATAAAAGACAAAGTAAGAAATTAAAATGACAACATTAGTTAACATAGAATAAGAGTAAGATCAGATGGCCAGGGAGGACAGAAAAAACTCCAGACGGCTGGAGAAAAAAACAAAATCTGCAGGGGTTCCAGGCCACGAGACCGCCCAGTCCCCTCTGGGCATTCTACCTAACAAAAATGAAATAGTCCTCTTTTTATTTAAGGTTCTCACGGAAGGACTTGATGATGATGGTCATGCAGACTTCTGGCTTTTAATCCATCGATGTTGGAACATCACGGTGCTTTGAGTAGATGGTAGTGGCGCAAGCCGCCACCACAAAGAAACCGGAAAAAGAAACAGAAGAGAGAATAGGGGTTAGTACGGATTTTAGAGCCACCATGAATAGTTATTATAATGAATTGGATATATAGAGTATCAGGATTAAATTAAAGTGAAGTTATGAGAAAGCCATGTTAAAATATTGTGTTTTTAGCAGTTTTCTAAAGTGCTCCATTGTATTAGCTTGGCGAATTCCTATTGGTAGGCTATTCCAGATTTTAGGTGCATAAAAGCAGAAGGCCGCCTCACCACTTCTTTTAAGTTTTGCTCTTGGAATTCTAAGGAGACACTCATTTGAAGATCTAAGGTTACAATTTGGAATATAAGATGTCAGACATTCCGATATATAAGATGGAGCGAGATTATTTAAGGCTTTATAAACCACTAGCAAAATACCTGCGCTTCGCAGCGGAGAAGTAGTGTGTTAAAGAGGTTATGTAAACATATATATACATATAAATACATATCTACATATACACATATCTACATATACATATATATATATATATATACATACATACATACATACATACAGTAGAGTCCCGCTAATCCGAACTAATTGGGACCGAACCCTGTTCGGATTAGCGAAAATTCGGATTAGGCGGAGTTTTGTCATATAATGCCATATATTGACTTTATGAGGCGTATTAAGCGTCTGATGTGTCAAGAATTAAAGGTAAGAAATTACGTATTCTAGTACACTGCAATTTAAACTGCACTGTAGTGTGACTGTGATCGGAGGTAAAATCGATATGACGGGCGGTAGGTGAGTAGTAGCGGAAGGGCAGTGACCTAGACCCCCCGCCTAGAACTACGCATTCCTCTTGATTTCCGTTCCCAAACTATGAGTCACTGAGTCAGTGTGCCACCTGCTACTGCTGAGTGATGTGTTTTGTGCAATGTTATTGTTCGTGTGCGCGCACTTGCCCTGTGTTTTGTGAGTCCTTGTGAGTGGTGTGTAGTGTGGTTTCTTTACATTCTGTGCTTGTCCCTGCTGTTAATCATCATGGCAAGCAAACGTAAACATAAGTCGTGTACATTAAAAGAAAAACTGGAAGTGTTGAAAAGACTTCACAAAGGTGAAAGTGCCACTCAGTTATCGAAGGAATTTGGTGTCGGGAAAGCAACAATTTCCGATTGGAAAAAGAACAGAGGTAAAATTGAGCAGTTTTGCACTACCACAAGTGAAAAAACGATTGAAAAACGTAGCAAGACGACAGTGTCTTCTTACGAAAAATTGGACGAAGCACTTTTCTTATGGTTTACACAAGAAAGACAGAAAGGAATCCCTATCACTGGCCCTCTAATTCAAGAAAAGGCGCTTCAATTGAACAAGCTCATGGACGGTGACATATCATTTACGGCTAGTTGTGGTTTCTTAGACCGATGGAAGAAAAGACACGGAATCCGGCAGCTTACAATAACTGGGGAGAAATTGTCAGCGGACAACAAAGCAGCTGTTGAATACCTTGAGGAGTTCAAATGCATCATTTCTTCCTACTCGCCCCAGCAAGTTTACAACGCAGATGAGACAGGACTTAACTTTAAAGCATTGCCTACCAAAAGTCTTGCATCACAAGAGGAACGATCTGCACCAGGGTTTAAAATGGATAAACAGCGTCTGACTGTGTTGGCCTGCAGCAATGCTTCTGCCACAAATAAGCTTCCACTGATGGTTATCGGTAAAACCACGCTGTTTTAAGAACATGAACATGAACTCTCTCCCTGTTTTTTACAGAAATCAAAAGAAAGCTTGGATGGATCGTGCCTTGTTCAAAGAATGGTTTGACAAGCAATTTGTGCCAAAAGTAAAGGCGTTTAACAAAGAAAATGGATTGCCTTCTCGTGCTTTGTTACTTATAGACAATGCTCCGTCACATCCAGAAGAAATGCAACTTGTTTGCGATGATATCAAGGCTATTTTTCTCCCACCAAATGTCACATCAATTTTGCAGCCAATGGACCAAGGGGTTTTGCAGGCTTTGAAACAGAATTATAGAAAAATGCTTCTTCGTAGCCTACTTGAAGATAATGAAGAGCTAACAATTTTGGATAAACTCATGAAAATGAACATCAAAGATGTTATTTACTGGGTTGCTGAAGCTTGGGAAAACACATGCAAGGAATCCTTACAGAAGTCTTGGAAAAATCTCTGGCCTGAGCTAGAGTTTGTCCAAACAGTTTTCCCCCCGACAAAAGAAAATTGCGAACTTCTTCAATTGGTGAAAAGAATGCCAGGTTGTGAAAATGCAGAAGAAGAGTGCGTGGAAGAGTGGACGGCCGTTGACGACTGTGGCCATGAAGAATACACAGATGAGGACATTGTGGCAGCTGTGCAGGGAACGTCAGCTGATCTCGACGCAGACGACAGTGAGGAGGAAGGGGACGTGCCGACTGATGTTGTTCCACACACTGCCGCAGCCAGTGCCCTTGATCTCGCTTTGCGCTACATTGAGCAACACGCCGATGCAACCCCAACAGATGTTATGTTTATGCGGCGTTGGCGAAACATTGCTTCTTCAAGCCGTTTTAGTTTGTTGCGTCAGAAGGAGATCACTGACTTTATCTCTTAGATAATGGTTTGCTTTTTACGTTTTGTGTAAATGCTGTACAGAACATGGATTCTACATATGTGAGTAAATTCGAACTTGTTTCAATTTTAAGTAAGGCTGTATTTTGTATTTTTAGTTAGACAGCGAAATTGAAAAATTACAAGTTTCTTAAATGTACATTAAACGTACAACATAACTTGAAAAAACTTGTTTTCTTTACTTTTTTTTCCCTAGTCCTGTTCGGATTAGGCGGATTTTCGGATTAGCGGGGTTCGGATTAGCGGGACTCTACTGTATATATATATATATATATATATATATATATATATATATATATACACATCCACATATATATACATATATATACACATATCAACATATATATACACATACATATACACACATACATACACACACACATATACATATATACATATACACATACATACATACACATACATATATATATACACACACACAGACACATATATATACATATATATATTTACATATCTACATATATATATACATATCTACATATATATACATATATATAGACATACATATATACATACATACATTCACATATATATATATATATACAGTGATCCCTCGCTATATCGCGCTTCGCCTTTCGTGGCTTCACTCCATCGCGGATTTTATATGTAAGCATATTTAAATATATATCGCGGATTTTTCGCTGCTTCGCGGGTTTCTGCGGACAATGGGTCTTTTAATTTCTGGTACATGCTTCCTCAGTTGGTTTGCCCAGTTGATTTCATACAAGGGACGCTATTGGCAGATGGCTGAGAAGCTACCCAGCTTACTTTTCTCTCTCTCTCTCTCTTGCGCTGACTTTTTCTGATCCTGACGTAGGGGGTGTGAGCAGGGGGGCTGTTCGCACACCTAGACGATACGGACGCTCGTCTAAAAATGCTGAAAGATTATCTTCACGTTGGCTACCTTCTGTGCAGCTGCTTCGTGAAGCAACATGCTGCCCGGTGCTTCACATACTTAAAAGCACGAAGGGCACGTATTGATTTTTTTATCTGTCTCTCTCTCTCTCTCTCTGTCTGCTCCTGACGGAGGGGGTGTGAGCTGCCACCTTCAACAGCTTTGTGCCGCGGTGCTTCGCATACTTAAAAGTCAAACAGCCCTATTGATTTGTTTGCTCCTTTGAAGAGGAAGATATGTTTGCATTCTTTTAATTGTGAGACAGAACTGTCATCTCTGTCTTGTCATGGAGCACAGTTTAAACTTTTGAAAAAGAGACAAATGTTTGTTTGCAGTGTTTGAATAACGTTCCTGTCTCTCTACAACCTCCTGTGTTTCTGCACAAATCTGTGACCCAAGCATGACAATATAAAAATAACCATATAAACATATGGTTTCTACTTCGCGGGTTTTCTTATTTCGCGGGTGGCTCTGGAACGCAACCCCCGCGATGGAGGAGGGATTACTGTATAGACATACATATATACATACATACATTCACATATATCTATAATAATAAAAGGCAAAGCCCTCACTGACTGATTCACTCACTCACTGACTGACTGACTCACTCATCACTAATTGTCCAACTTCCCGTGTAGGTGGAAGGCTGAAATTTGGCAGGCTCATTCCTTACAGCTTACTTACAAAAGTTAGGCAGGTTTCATTTCAAAATTATACGCGTAATGGTCATAACTGGAACCTCTTTTTTGTCCATATACTGTAATGGAAGGCAGCAAGATGGCCGTAGGAGACTGAGTTGCGTGTCGCGTCATCACGCCTCCCACGTAATCACGTGAACTGACTGTGAACTCAGTACGTAGAAAAGAAGGAGGAGCCCCAAAGAGCGCTGAAGAAAACATTCATTACACAATTGACAAGGCAGCGAAACAATAAGAAGCGAGTGAGTGACGCATACAAGCATCTTCATAAGACACGAGGTATAAAAAAGCACGGTGTAAACTGTAAGTCTAAATTAACTTTATAGAAACGCTCCCGCTTGCAATACTGTATTCGTGAGATACAAGTTTAATGAGAAGACACGAGGTATAAAAAAGCACGGTGTAAACCGTAACCTTAAATTAACTTTATAGAAACGCTCCCGCTGCCGTTTGCAATGCCATATTCGCGAGACACAAGTTTAATGAGAAGACACGAGGTATAAACGAGAGTTTGCATCACTTTGTAACAGAGTTAAAATTGCTGTAGCGAGAAACTTTTAACTGCCGGGTCTTAGCTAACATTAAATAAACCCGTGGACATCGCAACATCACACAAGAGAGCGGCTCACGTGAAGTGACTGAACGCAGCAGGAGTGATCACTTCCATGAATCAAACCTGTTCAAAAAACACATTACGCAATTGATAAGGTAGGAAAAGAATATGAAACAAAGCACGGTATAAACCGTAACTTTAAATTATGTTTATAGAAACGCTGCCGTTTGCAATACCATATTCGCCCCTGCGAAGCGCGGTGATTTTGCTATATATATTAAACTATTTCAACCATTGAATGATCTGCTTCTCGCAACTGAAAGAGGGCACCGTGGCAGAAGTTAGCCGACTTGCTCACCAACCACAAGCGTTACCTGGTAAGTAACCACCCATACAATCAGATTGTGAAACAGACTACAAATGCCTGCAATGTAATTACCCCGATCTACATGCTGTCAAATGAACGAACCACACGCCGTGGCACAACGTTAGGGGCGTCGCCTCTACGTCCGAGGATCGATTCCCGTAAGGGAGTGCAGTGACTGTGTACTCCTGATGAGCCCACAATTACGGCGAAACACGTGTCGCATACTATGCATCTTCAAAGCACGGTGTAAACAGTAAGTTTAAATTGAGTTTATAGAAACGCTCCCCATGCCGTTTGCAATACCATATTACAGTGCTCCGCAACCGGTGTGCCACGGCACACTGGTGTGCCTTGAGCCGATACAGGTGTGACGCGGTCAAGTAAGACAATTTTCTAACTAAATAATATTTCAACAGTCCTCCTTAGAAACACAATAACGAGAATACGTGCAATGAAATATTCGCGTAAATAGCCTTTTAAAGGTTTCATAATTTTGTGTAATTTCTCTGAAATAATAAATCTCATCGCCTGTCGCCTACGACGTAGGCCCTACGTAGTCGCCAGACAACTCCGTAGTATGCTTTGATAGGCAGAGCGCTCCGTGCCCTCACCTAGATTCAATTCAAGCCGACGTATTAGTCGTGCTACGTCGCATTCACTCGTCTTGCGACAGTAGTTATCATTCATTACTATTAGTTGTGTTGCTGAATTGTGTATGGTTAATGTTCTTCGTGTGATTCATATTTAGTTTTATACCCCTTTAAATATGGATAAAAGTTTACGTGGAAAAGATTCGTCTTCACGTACAGATGATGAAGAACCCAGCACAAGTGTTGCAAAAAAAAACAAAGAAGATTGTGAAAAGGAAGTACAACGAAGACTACATTCGATATGGATTCTGGTGGTGTGGTGACGAAACGGCTCCAAAGCCACAATGCATCATTTGCGGCGATCAGCTATCAAACGAGGCAATGGCACCCAGTAAACTAAATCACCATCTAAATTCAAACCATCCCAGTTACGCCAAAAAAGACAAACAACTCTTGTGTTAATTAAAAATGATAAGCGGTCATGCTTAAAAGATCTTGACCAAGAACTTCGGGTTGCGCTGTCAAATACTGAGCCGAATATAAAACTTTTGTGTTCATTGAAACAAGCGCAGGTATCACATTAATCAGTCATTATGTTATAATAATTATTAAGATTGCATAAAAGTAAATATAGTATAGTTTTTATGTATGCATACTTATAATAAATGTATACTTATAATAAAAAATGAAAATTTATTGTAAAATTTGTGTATTAAATTAATATCTATATATCAGTGGCGTAGCTGGAGATCATGTTGCCCGGGGCGGTGAAAAATTTGACGCCCCAAAGCTGAACGAAATTTTTTTTTTTTGCGCCTCCTCAAGGAACAAAAAAAAAAGAAAAGTACCGTGGTTTGGACGCCCCTAAATAGCTGGCGCTCGGAGCGGATACCACCCCCCCCCACCAGCTACGCCACTGCTATATATTTTAGCTTTTGACGTGCCGCGGAATTCTAGGAAGAACTTTGGTGTGTCGTAGGTGAGAAAAGGTTGCGGAGCACTGCCATATTAGATGACTTTGTAACAGAGTTAAAATTGCTGGAGCGATAAATTTTTAACTGCCGGGTCATGTCGCGTGTTCTTGGGTAGGTACACCAAAAAATGTATACATTTATGCATGTAATGGGCAAACAAAAAATGTACTATACCCGAAAGCACTACAGTAGTACTCAATGTATCTTTACTTCTTAAATGTTAATGTTTTACTGTTTAATAATTTATACGTTTCTTATATGTTATTCAGATTCTTTTATCAAAATACCAGTAACAGCGCACTGCACGATAACGTGGAGTGAAAACACTTGACATGACCATTCATAGTATTTATCCTCTTTCTCTGTACGTTTACCATTCGTTTGCTCAGAGGTTGATGCGCTTGCTGCTTAATGAGCAGCTCTTCACCCTAGCGTCCCGCTGCTTCTCTTCTTTCGTCGGCATCTTTTCCCGTTAAAACTGATTTTTTTTTAAACTTAGTATGTTTTCTTTAATTTTTCAGTTAAGCTGGCACTTAAGTCTTCAATCTGCCTCAAGAATGATTAGCGAAGGTGGTAGACAATGAAAACGTCAGCCGTACGCATCCGCCACGCACGCACTGGTGCGCGCAGCTGTGAGTTGATTCTACAATAAAATAAAATAAAGATAAAGAGAGTAATAACTTGCAGCACCGCTATTCAATTACACTTGCCTAATGCCTCTCCTAAGGGGAAATACTGTGGGATCTGGGCATCCGTCAAAGCAGCAATCACAAGCCCGATTAGAAAGCGGAAAGCTGTGATTTGTCCTCTCCCTCCCATGTAACAATCACAGCCCGTGTTGCAACGCACTATGTATGTATATGTATATATGTGTATGTGTGTGTATATGTATGTGTATATATATATATATATATATATATATATATATATATATGTTCATATGTGTGGGAAAGCGAATAGTAGACGTGACGTAGTATATGTGTACCAAATTTCAAGTCAATAGGTGAAATGGTTTGCGAGCTACAGCTGATTTAAAATCCTGGACAGACAAACGAATAGCCACGGTAGCATATTAATAATTTATATTTATATGCAATGTGCTTCTTATATATTACTTCATATTCTCATATGATAATGATGTTAATGTTGTTTATATTGATTTCTATGTTATTGTAAGTGCTCTTTATTTGTGGAAAAATAAATTTGGCAATTAAACTTATTTTATACATACATTTTATTTTTTTCTCTTGCACTCAGTGAGCGAATCCACTGGGTAATCAGCTATATATATATATATATATATAGATATAGATATAGATATATATGTAGATATAGATATATAGATATAGATATATATAGATATATGTGTATGTATGTAGATATACAAATATGTATATATATGTATATATGTATATGTATGTAGATATACAAATATGTATATGTATATATGTGTATATATATGTAGATATACAAATATGTATATATATGTATATATGTGTATATATATGTAGATATACAAATATGTATATGTATATATATGTATATATGTGTATATATATGTAGATATACAAATATGTATATGTATATATGTATATATGTGTATATATATATGTAGATATACAAATATGTATATGTATATATATGTGTCTGCATGTGTATATATATATATATATATGTATGTGTGTATATGTATGTGTATATATATGTTTATATATATATATATATATATATATATGTGGATGTGTATATGTATATATATATATATGTATATATGTATATGTATATATATGTTTACATAACCTCTTTAACACACTACTTCTCCGCTGCGAAGCGCGGGTATTTTGCTAGTATATATATATATATATATATATATATATATATATATATATAGCCAAATCCCCGTGCTTCGCAGCGGCAAAGTACTGCTTTTAAAAAAGAAAACCTTTTTTAAACTGAGGGAAAATATACCAATAACAATTTGTTAAGGATCTGTTTTTTTGTGAAGCTGCCTTTACACAGCATCTCCGCTGTTTTATAAACAAACGCCATATAAGGCCGTCCTTTCTCCTTGCTTCGCGGTTCTGTATTGTTTTATTGTTCATTTATTACAATTGTTATAGTTATTGTGTAGCTATTTGAGACTCACTTTTCTGTTCAAGTACCTATTTCCTTTATGTAATCCGCGGATTCTCCGCTATTTTTTGTTTGTTTATTACGATTATAGTTATTTATTGATTCCCTTCTTTAGCTGACTGCCTGCTCATATAAGGTGCACTGCTGTTTTTTTATGAAGCAGCCTTTACACAGCTTCTCCGCTGTTTTATAAACGAACGCCATATAAGGCCATCCTTTTTCCTTGTTTCGCCAAGGAAGCAGCCTTTTTATTTAATCCACGGGTTCTCCGCTGTTTTATTGTTCGTTTATTATGATTGTTATAGTTCTCTTTGTATACCACGTTGTCAGTTCAGCACTCCGGTTGTAATATGACCAAGCCGTGCAAGCTTACTGTTGAGAATGCAACGTATAGTTGTACAGGAGAAAAGCAATCTTGCCTCAAATCAATGGCAACCTTTTGTAGGTCTATGAACTTAATTTAAACTTTAGGTTTACACAGTGCTTTGTTTCCAAAGTACCTGCACACATGAATATGTCTGTATGCGTCAGTCACTTCATATTCTTTTCCTACCTTATCAATTGTGTAATGTGTTTTTTGAACAGGTTTGATTAATCGAAGTGATCACTCGTGCTGCATTCAGTCAGTTCACGTGAGCCACTCTCTTGTGTGATGTTGCGATGTCCACGGCTTTATTTAATGTTAGCTAAGACCCGGCACTTAAAAATTTCTCGCTACAGCAATTTTAACTCCGTTACAAAGTGATCCAAAGTCTCGTTTATACCTCGTGTCTTCTCATTAAACTTGTATCTCGCGAATATGGTATTGCAAACGGCAGCGGGAGTGTTTCTATAAACTTAATTTAAACTTACGGTTTACACCGTGCTTTGTTTCCGCAGTAGCTGCACTTATGAATATGCTTGTATGCGTCACTCGCTCTCTTCTTATTGTTTCGCTGCCTTCTCAATTGTGTAATGAATGTTTTCTTCAGCGCTCTTTGGGGCTCTTTCTTATTTTCTACGTACTGCGTTCACAGTCATTTCACATGATTACGTGGGAGGTGTGATGATGCGATATGCAACTCCGCCTCCCACGGCCATCGAGCTGCAGTCTATTACAGTATATGGACAAAAAAGAGGTTCCAGTTATGACCATTACGTGTAGAATTTCGAAATGAAACCTGCCTAACTTTTGTAAGTAAGCTGTAAGGAATGAGCCTGCCAAATTTCAGCCTTCCACCTACACGGGAAGTTGGAGAATTAGTGATGAGTGAGTCAGTCAGTCAGTCAGTGAGTGAGTGAGTGAGTGAGTCAGTCAGTGAGGGCTTTGCCTTTTATTAGTATAGATAAGCAGAATTTTAAAGTCAATCCTGAATGACACAGGTAACCAGTGTAGTGACATCAAAACTGGAGAAATGTGCTCGGATTTTCTTTTCCTAGTTTGGATTCTAGCAGCTGCATTCTGCACTAGTTGCAAACGATTTATGTCTTTTTTGGGTAGTCCTGAGAGGAATGCGTTACAGTAATCTAGTCGACTGAAAACAAATGCGTGAACTAATTTCTCAGCATCTTTCAATGATATAAGAGGTCTAACTTTTGCTATGTTTCTTAAGTGAAAAAATGCTGTCCTAGTGGTCTGATGAATATGCGATTTAAAATTCAGATTACAGTCAACAGTTACCCCTAAGCTTTTTACCTCCGTCTTGACTTTTAATCCTAATGCATCCAGTTTGTTTCTAATAGCCTCATTGTATCCATTATTGCCAATCACTAAAATTTCAGTTTTCTCTTTATTTAGCTTTAGAAAATTACTATTCATCCATTCAGAAATACAAGTAAGACATTGTGTTAGTGAATCAAGAGAACTGGGGTCATCAGGTGCTTTTGATAAATACAGCTGTGTGTCATCAGCATAGCTGTGGTAGCTCACGTTGTGCCCTGAGATAATCTGACCTAGCGGAAGCATGAAGATTAAGAAAAGCAGCGGACCCAGAATAAACCCTTTTGGAACAACATATAGAATATCATGTGTCTTTGAGTTGTAATTACCACAATTAACAAAGAATTTTCTCCCTACCAGCAGCATACTAATAAAGAAAATATTAAATTAAAGACTGATAACAATGCAGGTATACAGACAGACAATAACTTTGAATAATGTTAACATTTACCCCCCCGGGTGGAATTGAAGAGTTGCATAGTGTGGGAGAGGAACGATCTCCTCAGTCTGTCAGTGGAGCAGGACAGTGACAGCAGTCTGTTGCTGAAGCTGCTCCTCTGTCTGGAGATGACACTGTTTAGTGGATGCAGTGGATTCTCCATGATTGACAGGAGCCTGCTCAGTGCCCGTCGCTCTGCCACAGATGTCAAACTGTCCAGCTCCATGCCTACAATAGAGCCTGCCTTCCTCACCAGTTTGTCCTGGAGTGAGGCATCCCTCTTCTTTATGCTGCCTCCCCAGCACACCACCGCATAGAAGAGGGCGCTCGCCACAACCATCTAATAGAACATCTGTAGCATCTTATTGCAGATGTTGAAGGATGCCAGCCTTCTAAGGAAGTATAGTCGGCTCTGTCCT
This sequence comes from Erpetoichthys calabaricus, assembly GCF_900747795.2. Classification (NCBI taxonomy): domain Eukaryota; kingdom Metazoa; phylum Chordata; class Cladistia; order Polypteriformes; family Polypteridae; genus Erpetoichthys; species Erpetoichthys calabaricus. The sequence continues at coordinate 190,705,768 of NC_041394.2, read as the reverse complement.
TTCTTACACAGAGCATCAATATTGGCAGTCCAGTCCAATTTATCATCCAGCTGCACTCCCAGGTATTTATAGGTCTGCGTCCTCTGCATACAGTCACCTCTGATGATCACGGGGTCCATGAGGGGCCTGGTCCTCCTAAAATCCACCACCAGCTCCTTGGTTTTGCTGGTGTTCAGGTGTAGGTGGTTTATAGTATATACAGTAAACAATATATAAACAATTATATAAGCAATTAAAAAAGGGATACTATTACTATTGCATTAAAACTCAACATACAAACTATCAAATGAGTGCACCACCTTAATAATGAACTACACACTGTTGAGATAAATGCAAAACACTGCGTTCCATGTTGGATCATCAATGTGCAGTGCACGGCAGTCTTCTGTAAAGGGTTCGAAAAGTATTTCATAATTTCTTCAAAATATATACATGTAGTTAAAAAAGACACAGGGGAAAAATCAAAGTTTGATTTTCCAAAAACAAATACATTTAACCATGTTAGGGCAGGAACATATTGTATGCTTCTAGGCAAAAAATAGAGAAGGTGATACAGAAAAAGAAAGGAAAGAACTACAAAGGGAAACAAATAGGTAGCATCCTGTCTCCTGTTTAGGTCTGGGCACAATACCTCATCTACATCACAAGACAGCAGGGAAAATATCATCTGGATTGACGTATCCACCCCTGCCATTCTTCCACATCTGTATCTCCACAGGCCTCCTCCATTGCCTGGAGAAGTGGTACATGTCTATATGGCTGGCGATCATACACTTTCCACCACCATGATGAGAAGAATTCTTCAACTGGGTTTAAAAATGGAGAGTATGGTGGGAGATACAGCACAGCCATTTGTTGATGGTTGACCAATTTTGGACCACAGCAGACTGGTGGAAACTCACATTATTCCAGATGATGGCAAACCTGGACTTCTGTGGTCCTTTCTGATAATCATCAGAAATCAGGATATTGTGTAGGGTGTCGAGAAATGGTTTGATGTGGTCAGTTTTGTATGGGCCAAGAATGGCATGGTGATGTAAGACCCCATTTTATCCCACGGCAGCACACATAGTAATGTTACCCCCTTGCTGCCCTGGAACATTTTTAATGGCATGTTGCCCTATAAAATCTCTTCCCCTGCACCCTGTTCTGCTCACGATGAAGCCAAACTTGTCAGCACAGATGTACTCATGATGTACTCTGGTAGCATCTAGCTCCATGATTCTCTGAAACAGACACGGCAAGAGCTTTACAGAATACTCTAAACAGATTTGGAGCAGTCAATACTATATGGTGTAACAATGCACTGTTACTGTATACAGTAACTATAACAACAATGACAAAAAGAGCTAGGAAAGACTCACCTGCACAAACTTATAGCATGGTTCTTTTACTCTACCAGAGTTCCTCTCAAATGGCACTCTGTACAGCTGCTTCATTTTTAATTTGATGACATTGAAGGAAATGGGACAATACTGACAAACTGACCTATCTGATATTACTGAATGTGGTAATGTTTGTGAGAATATGATTTTGAAGGTCCCTCATTTGAATGTTGTTGTTTGCCAAGACCATATTCACAATATTCTCCTCCTGCTGTGGTGTAAAGAGCCAGTTTCTTTCAAAAGCAAGTGGCCATCTTTCAATTCTGCATAACCATGATGTGTATAACTAAGGTGCAAGATGTTTTGCAGCCCAAAATGAAATGTACATTTAATTTTATTTTTTATGTTTAGACAATATACATTATAGATCTACCATGGATGCGGTAGTACTACTGTATGTATATCTTAGCACCATAAAGTCTGTAGGTTTCTTACCTGTTTTCATTTCTGAATGTTTGGATGACACCAGCTACTGTGAAGCGGCTAAGGGTTGGCTGGACTCTGCCCAGCCTCCCTCATACTCAAACCATGGCTGACCACATGATCAACCAGGGTGGCACATATTTCATTAATTATGGATCTTCTTTGTCTTCTTCCTCACTCACATCTTACTCTTACCCTCAAACCTCTTCCTCTCTGAGCAATATTTGCCTCCATTGTTGTCCAAATCAGGACAGCGAACCTGTTGCTCATGCACTGCTATCTAAGTGGATAAATTAGCTGTGAGTGTTCTCACACATGATAATATGGTGTAGCCAGTTACCCAATGAGTGCTGCATTTTGATTGGCTGTTTTTCCCAATGAACATACAACATGGTTCCATTTTGTAAAGTGTGTGTAATGTAAAGAACTGTGTGTAATATTTTGTAAAATGTGTTTTCAAATTGCTAACTGAATGCTATGCAGAGAATGAGCATATTGTTTTGCAGTCTTGGTAAAGAGATTTGCTACCTAAGGTGATTGTTTCTGTGATCGTGCCTCAGGTTCCACTTTTTGTGTGTAAGCAATCATAAAACACTGTAATGTAAAAATGGTCTTACTTGCACAAATTGAAACTACAGGTTTTTTACCCTATCAATGTTGCACTGGAACAGAAAGAGATAGACAAAACTACAGTACAGTAAGGCTGCTTCATACACTTGCTGTAACATTAGAGAACGCGATGGGGATTGTTCAGGCCCAAAGAAAATTGATAAGAAAATTATCATTTATTATCTGTTTTTGTATTTCTCTCAAACTGATAGAGTTCTTGGAATTATCATTTTTGCTTGTTCTCTGTAAGTATATTTCATTCTCCGCCACTGACTGGATGTCTTTCCATTCAGTGACAATACAGTAAAACTGGTTTTTCATTAACAAAGTGTTTTTTCTCAATGATGGGACAAAACATGGACACTGTCACACACATGTGAATGGAAGGCAGCTAGAGGGCTTGAATAACAACAATTCCATGTCAGTCCAGGGAGTGTCAAGGTGCACTGACTTTCTCTCTCGATCCTCTGTAGACTGTAGACCTTTCACGGGAAATCCCACAGGGTTCCAGGGCCCATGAAGATGTCACTTCCGGTTCCTGCGGCCACGACGATGTCACTTCCGGTCTCGGCCTTTAAAGCCACCATCTTTATGTATTTGAATCAGTTCTGTTTTGGATTTGAACCTGAACACAACTCCAACAAAAACAAACCCATTTTGCAGCCAGGACATATAATATACGGGTGGCTGCACCAAACATTTTTGATGTCTCTTGTCAATTCATGTTACAACACGTCATATTAGTGACAACTACAGTATTGTGACTTTTCTGTTTTCTTTTCTGAATGTCGTGATGTTGGATGCAACAGAGAAATGGCTTAGATTTGGCTGGACCTACTGCCCAGCTTCTCACATGGTCATGCCATGAACCAGAACATGGTCAATAACTTCTCCCTTTATCTCACCTGTAATGTGATGATGCTGTGTTTTTCATACCCCTTGATATACTCCTCTCACCACATCTTCCTCTTCCATGGTTTCCATCCATCCATCCATTTTCCAACCCGCTGAATCCGAACACAGGGTCACGGGGGTCTGCTGGAGCCAATCCCAGCCAACACAGGGCACAAGGCAGGGAACCAATCCTGGGCAGGGTGCCAACCCACCGCAGGACACACACAAACACACCCACACACCAAACACACACTAGGGCCAATTTAGAATCACCAATCCACCTAACCTGCATGTCTTTGGACTGTGGGAGGAAACCGGAGCGCCCGGAGGAAACCCACGCAGACACGGGGAGAACATGCAAACTCCACGCAGGGTGGACCCGGGAAGCGATCTTCCATGGTTTCTTTGCTGGTTTTTGAGCTTCATTTTACCAAACCAAGAGCCTACCCGAGTCCCCTTTTTATGTAAGCATTGACAATGCATCACTGTTTCCTCTTAGTCTGGTTTGACAGTTGTGCTAAGAATTAATACTGTTTGTGCTTAGACAATGAGAGCTGGGTGCTGTTTGTGTTGCACTGAAGGTATGAGGAACCTTTGTTTTGAGGGGCAGTGCATTCTGTGAAGCAGCATGAGGTTAACTTGAGGTGCTTTGCAGTGACACTTAATGTTTAGGATTATGAAAAGAGTGTTTAGCGGATATGTAAATCTGTGTGTGTGAGGAAATTATGTCTAAGGTTGTGCAAAAGGTGTCATCAATATGGTAACAGAGGTTAAGCTTTGACGTGTTGTGTTCAGAGTATCAGTTTTAGTGTCTTTGATTTGCCTGTAATCTGGTTCCACTAACATGACAGTAATTTCATTTCACTCCAATGGCTTGCACAATCTTAGATCTCAATCCAATGGAACACCTTTGAGATGAGGAGGAACAGAAAATTCTATCGAAGATCTAAGATTCCATGGATTGATCATGGAACAAAATCTACAAAGAATAATCCCAGCACCTGAGTGCATATGTATACGATCAGTCAAAATGTTCTTAACAGTACATACTATTCATGTGTGGGTTTTGATCAATGTAGAAAATTGAGTAGCGATGGAAATGGACAGGAACGATACTTTGAATATAACATTAAATTATTTTATTAGTTTTTTGTTGCCTGAAATCTAAATAAAGACATTTAAATACAGACATGTTTTGCAACCATTTCCAAAGTTTTTCGGATGGTCTGAAGCAGTGTTTCTTATTAGGGCATAACGGGCTCCTAGAATATAGAGCTACATTATCATGATAAGAGCAACATTTATTTACAGTATATTCAGTTAGGGTGATTGGCGGTTCAAATATGTTTAATGATTTTTTATTGAATTACTCACTCAACTAGCAAGTACATTTAAAACATTAGATAACTTTGCTCATTAAAGGAGCACCTAAATGCTCTAAATGCTCCAGTATGTGGTCACAATGGCTTCCTTTATATTATAGGTTTTGGAAGACTTGATAACATTTTTTGTCTAAATGAATGCAAAAGGAGCAGACACTTTTTCAGAGCAGTCGCCAAAATGAAGAATGTTTAAATCACTATGAAATTAAACAAAATGCAAATGCTCAGATCTAAAGACATAACATGTGCTTTTGTTTTCTAATAATGTCAGTACTGTCTTGTGAATATTTGAAAGAATTAATGTCAAAAATGAATAGCAGAAATAGGAAATAGAAAAGACTATAATCTAAAATAAAGTGATTAAGACTCAAATAAAATATGCATGTTAATACCTACCTAGAAACATACTTACATATTTGCTGTACTAAAATATGGATAGGAATCTGTATAAATATTATAACTAATTTTTAATGCCTTTGTGAATTACAGTGCCTTCTAGGAAATGAAGATATAAGGCTAAAAATCACTGGAAACACAAAATCTGTATAGCACAGGTATCAACTGTAAGTGTAAAAGTATACTTTAACATCATTAAAATCTAAAAGACATACACAGCAGGAGTAGGACACCTATAGACTAGCAGGATAAGATAGTTTCATACTATATATTGTGATGGATGGCCGGCTAAATATTCCGGCCCACCCCTCCAGGCCGCCAGATGGAGCTCTCCCAACAGCATAGACGTTCCCCGAATTCCAGCAGGGCCTCATGGACCTTGTAGTTTGTATGCGCAGCCCTGCTGGATACCATGGGGGCCACCAGGAGTCGCTGTAGGGAGGCTGTCAGACTGTTACAGTATGTGTCCTATAACCTGGAAGTACGTCCTGGTCACATGAACAGGAGAAATGATGTGCTTCCAGGTTGAAGAAAAGGACTTTGACTCTGACCCGGAAGTAATGAGGACTTGTGGATTGTTGGATAGGAACCACTTCCGGGTCAGGGGGTATAAAAGGACTGTGGGAAAGCCCAGACACTCTGCTGAGCTGGGAGGTAAGGTGGCTAAGTGTCTGGGAGCGGAGGAGAGAGAGAATTGTGTTTAATTGGAGTATTGATCATTGTATGAGTAGTGTGGAGTGGAGGGTGCTTAGTGCACGGTATTATTATAAAATAAATAATAATTGTACAGTTACCTGGTGTTTGGCGTGGTACCTGAGGGTTCGAGAGGTCGATAACAGCCTCTACTGCTACAATATGAATAACAAGTTTCAGTTAGAGTGAAGATGTACATTGATAATCCGTGCTAAACACACAAAGTACAGCTAAATGTATTGTTTATTCACAAATGCATATAGGAACTTGTGAAATTGATATTTCCAACTTATTTTCTTGACAAGGAACACCACGCAAAGGTTAGTTATGTACAGTATTTATTTATCAGTCATTTTTGGCTTGTGCTGTATTTGTACTCACCTTCACTTACTTACTTACTTACTTGTAAAATACCTTGAATTATACTTCATATTGGAAGGTGCTATATAAATAAATGTTTTTGTTGTTACTCCAGCATCCAAATTTAGTCAAAAATACAATGGTTAAGTAATTTTAAATTAGAATACTCAACATATAAACATTTACTATTGGCCTATTAAAATATAATAAAATAGGTAAGTTGTTTAAATTTTGTTATTATGCTACTTCATAGGAGATCATTCTTAGTAAAAAAAAGTTAATAATCAAGTTGGCAGAGAATATAAACTATATTCTGCAGGAAATGACGGATGAAAGGACACACTCAAGTAAACATTATGAATGCTATGGGCGTGTGTTGAAGAAAAGGGAGAATAGTAGTAAGAAAACACATTGACAGGAAAATGAAGAATGAAGGAAGTAAAATGAAGAATGAAATAAATTTTTGTTGCACAATGAAAATGAACGCAGACACCAAGAATTCAGTTTCTCAAGCTAACATGGCAAATTGAAGTACTGCTTCCCCACAATCAAAAACACATTCTCCTAATATCCTCACAGTTTGCAAATCTGATGCACTCATCTTGCAAAACTCTACACACACTTTTCAGCCGAACAGCTTAGACTTCAGTTTGACCACACCTCTGTAATTTGCAAAATCACCTCAGTCACCAATCAACATTCAGTTTGCCAAGAACCAAAGATACATCACCTGTGCAAACACAGTTAACCACAATCACCTGCTCTGTTCTCTATAAAAGAATGCAAACACCACACAATGACTTGGAGCACAATGGAGTTAGGAACCGCACAGAGGAGAAGAGTTAAAGGAAGAGGAAGAGGATGAAGCAGAAAAAGGTTACCACTGTCATCAACCATGGCACGAGCATGTGAGAAGCTGAGCAGTGAGTCCAGTTCAATTTGAGCCATTACATTGTAGCTGCAGTCAAAGGAATTTTCGCACTAGAAAGTCTGAATATACAGTTACACAATTACGGCTTTCCGTTTCCAACAGACTCTATCGATTGAGTAATTACACACTGCAGAATTCGCAGAAGACCATTACGTGGTGGAAAAAATGCCTCTTCGGGATGGAGCAAGATACAGAAATTATCAACATAGTATTGGCAAATAATGGCATTAAATGTAGAGAAATACAAACACAAATTACAGAGGACAATGGCATTTTCTACAACATAAGGACTATTTCTACATTGTATGCTATGCTATACAACATGGGCATAATGCATTTTTGATTTGTGATCCTGATTTTATATGGTACTGTAAACACTATTTAGTGACACAATTCAATTTTAAGCATCTCATTATTGTGTATATATGGAATATATTTGGATTTTTGTTACATTTATAACCATTCTTTTTTGGCATTAGATGTAGTATCTTCTATTTCCTACAGCATATTCAAAGTTGAAGCAATATAATGGTTTTAGTTTTTGACTGCATGATTTGGTTTTGAGGACTGTATGAAGGTTTTCCAGCAAAAATTGATTTTTTTTTTCCTTGTGTGTTTACAGTTTTTTGGGATATGGTATTTTTTATTGGCGTAGTGTATATAGTTTTGGGGACATTGTCCTCTATTCTGGGAAAAGTGTGTATCCAGAGTAAACTTTTGGAAGACACAGTAAGGTGAAAACGTCTTAGAGTCCGAGGTGTCCCAGGAGGTTTCATAAAGTGCTCAGGGAAGTCCCACAGACTTCTTGTTATAAGTCACTAGAGGAATCCTACTGCACCCTCCATAACTCAAAGGGAAAGCAATGCCTTATATTATCCAAAAGCAAAAAAAAAATTATATGGAACAGGGTAGAGCTTTTTACAGAATCTGGCAAGAAATAATCAATGTTACTATCAAATGATTTTGCCAGCTCCTACCTTTTTTTTTTTTTTTTTTTGTTCTTTATTTCACCTTATACAATTTCTTGTATTAGGTAGTTTTCGCATACCCCTTGGGGGGAGAGCGCAGGGTCAGCCATTGTACAGCACCGCTGGAGCAATTACAGGTTAAGGGCCTTGCTCAAGGGCCCAGCAGAGCAGTGGCCTTTTTGGCAGTGACGGGGATTCGAACCGGCAACTTTTGGGATACTAGCGCAGATCCTTAGCCTCAGAGCCACCATATGAGGAGTTATTTTAAAGTGGGTCTTTTCTGAAACAACTATACTGTATAAATTGGTTAAGAGCAGGGTTTTAAGATTTAATGTATTTTAACTCTCTCTATGAAATGCTGCATTGATTGTATTTTATGTTGGGCTGTGCTTTGCATAGTAATATAATTTTATAGTATGTATGTGTTTGATTGTTTGGTTATAACTCTTACTGTAGTGCACATATTTTGAAATATAAAAACAAATTAAAAAAGAAACATGCAAAACTAGTTTTGGTATATTTATAAATCTTCACATTAGTGATTATTATATACAGCATCCATCAATAAGAATAAGTCATTTTGAATGCCCGATACTCCTAACTTTACGAAAGAGCTTTTCCAAAACCCAGTTCTATTTTTCTTTGCTGATTTCACCTTGGCTTGAAGTGTATACTACGGAGTCTTAATATGAAAAATTCAATTGTATATGTCTGCCCGTAAGTTATTTCATTTCAGACTGTGTCAGAACATGAAATGGTGTGAACTGAAAATACAAAAGCAGTTCTTATGGAATGTTGGACTGTTTTGATCCTGCCTTAAAGGATACATGGTTCACCTACTACAGAAAAAGCATAGGAGAAATATTTGCACTCAACCCTGGTAAACATGAAAAGGAAGGCAGGCTTAAGTCCTTTTTAAGCAAGCAGATCAAATGAGAAAGAAAGAAAGAAAGAAAGAAAGACTTTAATAGTTGCCACAGGATCGTTTTTAGTGTGATATGAATACTGCTGCTTCCATCTCACTCAAAAGTATCAGAGTAACTGGTTCAGTCAAACAACAGAAAGACTGTAAACTGGTATTACTGTGAGGCTGGTAAAGGAGCTGTGAGATCTGTGGGCAAATGTCTGCACATCGATCAATACTGCAACACCAGCAGAAATACTGTATGTATGGTCAGTCATTAAATGATAGCCGATGCCTTCCAGATTGTTGTCACAGACTACACTGAAACAGAAACAAAAAAAAAGTTATCAGGAGAATTCTGCCTTAAAATACTTAAATCCAGTTATTCATATACTACAAAGGTTTGTCTTTGAAACAATGGCAGAGTTGTTTGAAGTTTGAAATCCACCATTGTATTGCAGGCATTCTTGTCTTGCCAGGTACAATTAGAATAGTCAGTTTAGGACTGGTATTTTGTCAGTTAAAAATAAATGTGCACGAAAAGAGTACCCTATTTCAGTTATTTTACATATTAAGAATTAACTATTGTCTATTCCTCTAATAGTCTTAAAAGTAGATAAATCAAATCTCAAATGAGAAAAGCACATAAAAATGTGTAATTTGTCATCATTTGTATAAAATTGTAACAAGCAAGCCAACAACATGTCTATGTGCCATAATAACCACACCCTATGATTCAGTAACTTTTAGCATCATATGTTGTAATCTTTTTCCTCTATGAGTTTCTTAGTTTCTTCATCAGTTTTTAAGTGTACATAACATCACAGTGATCACACTGGATAGGCCCAATCTTCCTTACAATACTGCTTCATTTAAATGATGTGTAATGGAGCTGCAGTTGAATGAAAATAATATAAGTGAAATATAACTCCAGAGATGTGATAAGATCCAAATAATCATGCAGAATCATTAAGATTTGGTCTCCGATATTCAAAAATGCCAAAAGGAATCACAGAAAAAATTATTAAATTCACAATGAATACTTAACAATTTCTAAACCAAAGCACCTAATATGTGCAGCAAAGACACAAAAACCCATCTTAATTCCCTCTAAAAAATCACGTGGAATCAAAGAGTCTAATGCATTTCTAAAAAATGAAATAGGTGTTTTTATATCCAAGAAGGCTCTCCAAATTCAGCAGTGCCTGCCCGAAGGCCTCAATCTGTCACAGTGTTCTCTTTGTTCCACATATGCCCTACATTCAAGAAATACATGTTCATCTCTTTCTGGGTAAGTACACTTCTTCCAAATTAATTTGCCATGCTTAGTAAGTCTGATTAAAGAAGCAATAAGTGTAATAAGGATGAAATCAATTCAGAATTGAAAACTGATGCCTCATCTAACCTTTTGTGATATACACTTAAAACAAAGGAATATACACAGCAGCACCTCTATGTAACATACCATTATTGTTACTTTGCACATATTCAATAACCATTCATTCCACTGATAAATAATCAGTGTTCAACTTTATCTCTTTGTGTAGTCTTAAATCAACCTCCTACATAGGGAAAAAAACATGAAGGTTTGGCAGGGGTGAGTATACCATTAGCATACATTATACTGTATTACACAGGGCCAGGTTCTGTGCCAATTAATTAACCCATCCACCCCAAACTAACTATAAGGCGGCTGTGGTCTCCCAACACTCTATCTTGTTATAGGTGGGTGTCTATCATTATGCCCTCTCAAGTGATCCTGGTAAATTATAGTTAACTGTCACCTCCATAAATATAACAGTAAATAACTTGTTAGTAATGCTGAAATCAGATTTAAGCTAATAATACCACAACACAACCTCAGTGATTAAGCTTGAACTATATTTAGATGCTTTAAGACTACTGATGATGCTGATCCATATGCCATACATCCATAATCAAATACAGATCAACCCACAGGAATATTAATTTGTTTATCTTATCTTCTTTTTGTACCCCAGTCACATCCAGATAAATACAAGAAAAGATTAAAGATCTTTAGCATTTTCTCCTAACGTAATTTCCATGCTAACCTTGCATTCCAGATTTCAATCCATACTAGAAGATCCAGACCAAAATCCCTGAAATTGATATTGTAGCACTCCCTAATCATAAGCTGATTGACTTGACGGATCAAGTGCACTTGATCAGAAGCACCTGTCTCTGTCTTCTCAATTAATATGGAAACTGCAAGAGTGCACATACTTTTCCACTTATGTCTACTGCACGCTGTCCTTATTTTTTGCTGAATAATTAACCTTACATTAAAATCTGTAACATGTTTTTGATGCATGTGGCTAGATTTATCTCATTTTTGAACTTGTGCAAGCCCAGATGATTATTAAGTTATGGCCTTATATGTAAAACCATAGAACTGAAAGAGGGAATACTTATTTTCTTCACATCAATATATAAATATATATATATATATATATATAGATAGATAGATAGATAGAGGGGTATTTACAGTTGTTTGTATGGAAAAAGACATGCAGGTTATGACTGTTACAATAGTTTTAATAACTCAATATCTTTAAGAAGAAGAAGACAAATAATACTATAATACAATAATTAATAAATACATAATAATACAAGCATAAACTCTGTGTTTCACATACAAACGTAAACCTACTTTTTCCCACCCCGTATATGTGTATACATACACACACACACACTATATATATACATAATGCAAAGGTTCGATTCCCAGAGAGGGGATCAGTAGAGTGTGTACGCCTGATAAGCCCAAATGAGGGCGAAACATGTGTTGCGTACTCTTTGCATTATTTGACAGAAAACTATGCAACATATATACATATACTGTATATATATATATATACAGTATATATATATATATATGCTGTATATCCAAGGACAGATCCCAAGGCCACAGGCTCCTGGGCCTGACAAGCCATTTGGCATCCTCCCAAACAGACCCAACCTGCAGATACATCGAATAAAAGTGAGTTATTCAACCAATTGTTAATGTTTGTGTTTATTGGACATCAAACAGAATTTAATAACTACATTATACTGGCTGAGTGGATACCACATACCACTTTTACTCTACTATAACTTGTGTGGTGATCAGCATTCTTTATATGAGGATCTGCCAACTGGGGAAAATTAGGGATAAGACAATGTGTTTCATCTGACACACACATTATTTGTATTCCATAATAAAAAACAAATACAATAAAACCTTGTGACGACATACCTTGCAATATTAAGAATTGGAAAAAAACTAGTGAGCATAAAAATCCACAGTCATTAGTCTGCTTAAACTGTTCTTGCTAAAGCCAAACAAACAGTGCAGCACCAGAGTTTGCTGATGCACAACATATAGCACTGCCAGTTGTGTAACTCACAGACTGCATTATAAACATATATCACTGAAGTTGGCAGTGAGGCATATCTGAACTGATTCTGTAGGGTTACAAACAATAATATTGTGGCTATCATTATCTCTGCATGATTCAGGGAGTACAGAGTTCACAAGGGCCTAGAGAGACATCTGGAATGGCAATATTAGCCACAAACTCACTTTTCAGGGTGCACAAGATTCTTACCACTGCACTTGGGATCAGCTTCTAAGACTCAGCTGGTTTAATTTTCAAGTGGGCCCCTGGGCCTGGACCAAACAGGCCCATACAAGGATCCATGCAAGTATATGTCCTCACCTGGTAAGACAAGAGTTCTTGGACTTCACAGTGGATTGAAAACCTTGAAACGGCTCTGCCATTGCTTCAAATGCAAAGCTACAGTATTGTATATGGCAGGGATCCTCAAATTTGTTTTTTGGTCCAACTCAATTTCTTATTTAGAAACCAGTGCTTGCTGTTAATAGAACTGGTAATTTAATTCTATGGCTTACATTTTGCCACTTCAGGCGCTTCTTATGTTTTTTTTTTTTTTCTGAAGATATCCTCCAAAAAATTAGTGCAGCTGAGCAGATCTGTAATATTCAGTCTTTTACTTTTTTCTTGCTTTCTTTTCTTTCCAAATATTATATTACAATAGATGATGAGCACAAATAGGTGCAAATGGGACCAAGTCACATGGTGAACTGATGTTCCTTTGTCATTTGCAGCTTCACATTGTTAGCTGGGAAAGCACACAAGAAGCAATTAAAAACAGAATGCTCCTGTTTAAGACTAAAAGAACCTTAACAATCTTAACAAGCATGTTAACTAAAATAATACTTGAGCAATAATTTCTTAAGCAGCAATAGATGGTTTCTAATTAGGAAATTAAATTGGAAAAAAAAATTGGGGCCCACTAGGACTGTACTTGAGGACCCCTGCTGATGTGCTGTGTGGCATATGCATTACAGTGTTCAATTATTCCTTGAGCTAATTATATCTGATAACTGTTCTTTGCTGTTTTCACTGAAGGGGTCAGTGACAATCTACCAGTCATTAGGACTGAAAGAGAATGTACTTAGCATTTCACATGCCTATATTATACATACATATACTGTATATACAGTGGCCATACAGTGGCTTTGGAAAACATCTTGCATCACCCCAGTCCCAAAGGTATCATGTCCTAGTGAGCTAAATGACTTCCGGCCTTTCGCTCTGACGTCACATGTGATGAAAACCATGGAGCGGCTGCTGCATCACCACCTGAGGCCACAGGTCTGCCACGCCCTCGACCCTCTGCAGTTCGCATACTAGGAGAAGGTGGGAGCGGAGGATGCCATCATCTATATGCTACACTGATCCCTCTTCCACTTAGACAGAGGCAGTGGTGCTGTAAGAATTATGTTTCTGGACTTCTCTAGCGCCTTGAACACCATCCAACCTCTGCTCCTTATGGACAAGCTGACAGAGATGGGAGTAGATTCATACCTGGTGGCATGGATCGTGGACTATCTTAAAGACAGACCTCAGTATGTGCGTCTTGGGAACTGCAGGTCTGACATTGAGGTCAGCAACACAGGAGCACCACAGGGGACTGTGCTTTCTCCGGTCCTGTTCAGCCTATATACATTGGACTTCCAATACAACTCGGAGTCCTGCCACGTGCAAAAGTTCGCTGACGACACTGCAATTGTGGCTGCATCAGAAGTGGGCAGGAGGAGGAGTATAGGAACCTAATCAAGGACTTTGTTAAATGGTGCAACTCAAACCACCTACACCTGAACACCAGCAAAACCAAGTAGCTGGTGGTGGATTTTAGGAGTCCCAGGCCCCTCATGCACCCCATGATTATCAGAAGTGACTGCGTGCAGAGGGTGCAGACCTATAAATACCTGGGAGTACAGCTGGATGATAAATTGGACTGGACTGCCAATACTAATGCTCTGTGCAAGAGAGGACAGAGCCGACTATACTTCCTTAGAAGGCTGGCATCCTTCAACATCTGCAATAAGATGCTGCAGATGTTCTATCAGACGGTTGTGACGAGCACCCTCTTCTACACAGTGGTGTGCTGGGGAGGTAGCATAAAGAAGGATGCCTCACGCCTGGACAAACTGGTGAGGAAGGCAGGCTCTATTGTAGGCACGGAGCTGGACAGTTTGACATCTGTGGCAGAGCGATGGGCGCTGAGCAGGCTCCTGTCAATCACGGAGAATCCATTGCATCCACTTAATAGTATCATCTCCAGATAGAGGAGCAGCTTCAGCGACAGACTGCTGTCACTTTCCTGCTCCACTGACAGACTGAGGAGATGGTTCCTCCCCCACACTATGCGACTCTTCAATTCCACCCGGGGGTGGGGGGTGGTTAAATGTTAACATTATACAAAGTTATTGTCTGTTATACCTGCATTTTTATCACTCTTTCATTTATTGTTTTTTATCAGTATGCTGCTGCTGGAGTATGTGAATTTCCCCTTGGGATTAATAAAGTATCTATCTATCTATCTATCTATCTATCTATCTATCTATCTATCTATCTATCTATCTATCTATCTATCTATCTATCTATACGATATATATATATATCAGCTCTTCTAGTGTAATACCTTGTTACCTCAAATGGGATACAATTCTATCTGTGTTGCTGGTGAAATAATTATAATAATAACTTTAAGCCTCTAAATGTTAAAAATAAGGTCCTTGACTTAGTTAATACAGTACTGCATTACATATTTATGACTAGGTTAAATAAATATATTGTAATGTGCTGTCGCGTCTGATATTTCAGTTCCATTTAAAAAATATGAAAGATTATGAAATATTAATATTTTAAAATATTACACAATGATCTAAATGAACTCTTATAAGATTTCAAGCATTTAGAGTAAGAATTATTTTACTTATCAGCCTCTAGCGTTATGTGCTATTATTCCGGCAGCGCTCCTGTTCTCCCTTCACAAAGACAATAAAGGACACTAGGAGGCATGGTGTATCCATTTTTTGTAAATTCGTAAAAACAATTTTTTACAGGCTTTCCAGACGCGTTCGACCCTAAATCCTTCCGACCCTCAATTTTTTTTTCGAAAAAGCAAAATAGTGTCACGACTCCAGCACTCCTACTACGTGATAAACTGGCTGTCTCGAATCCAATCGAGGCCAATGAAGACATGCCGTATGCGTTAAGAATCTAAAATAGCCACAAGTCCCCGAGCACCCCTTGCTAAATATAGACGGGGTCGTGTCTAGCCTCCTGTCCGTAGCCTTGCATACATGCGCAATTTATTCGCAACATCTTTGTCTCGTGGCGTCTTGATTTGCTCCGAAACTCATAAATGTTACCCTATTATAGATATCCGTGCTTTTGGTAACAATGCACACTACGGTTTAATCCAGCGAATACTTTTTTTATATCTAAACGTTATACACTAGAAGTCACCTAGGTATTTTGTGATTGGAAATTAGTCATGATTGACGGGAATGGGCTCATTTTCCCATTTCCGATTGGATGAGAGACATGCCTATTGTGCTCGCCGACTTCCGTCACCTCCTACTACCGTCCCACCCATTTTCGGGGACTTCAGGGGTAGCTCTCGGTCCGTTCCTGTGAAGCAGTGGGGCTATACGATGCCGGAGCGGGTGGGGACTGCCACTGTCTTTTACAACAGCTGCGGAGTTTAATCGAAACAAAAGCTGCTGCGGATTTTAATAAGGGGCTCTTCTTTGTTCTTTTCCATTAAAGCCAACAGCTTGAAGGTCAGGGCAGTTATTTAAAAGCATAGACAAATGATGCCGTTCAAGATTTGCTGACGATTCCCATCTAGCCAGGAGCACAGTGTACTCGCGCGCTTCGCTCATTCTTAGGGAACCTACCTCGGAGCTTGTGATCAGCGGTCTACAGTGCTGTTGCATCAAAAAGAAGAAGGGATTGGCTTCCAAAAGACATGGCTTATCTTACCACACACACACGTGAAGAACTGCTGTAATTTATTTACCCAGGAGCGACTCTTCTCAGCATGGTCCGTTCTGTCTAATAGCTGGCACAGAGGATGCGATTAGTAGCCTAACGAAGCACCCTTAAGCATTTCTCACTCATTTACCATACGCCGATAAAGTTGAAATTTATTATAAACGATTTGGTCAGGAAAGGGCGAGGTGGAGAGATTCAATATGTCAACTCCAACCAGATTTAAAAAGGACAAAGAAATCATCGCCGAGTACGAAAGTCAAGTGAAAGGTAAGGCTCAACAAAACTGGGGGGTGCGTGATGGTTTGAGTCTGGTCGTTTTCGCTGTTTTCTCTGTTCCTTACCCTGAAATTTAGAACGAAACAAGCAAGAAAGAGAAAAGAAGAAATTGGCTGGACAAGGCGCTTTTCTGTGGTGACGTTTTATGCTATTCATGATGAATGAATGAAAAGGACAGAATGCGCCCCTGGTTACAATGCACTGAGCAGTTTGGCTACTAGAGGAACTTTTTCATTCTTTCTTGACATTTGACCATTTCAAATATTACAGCATTCATTATGATTTCCTTTTAAAATATTGAAATATCTCCATTAGATTTACCTGTATCTATGAAATATAAACGCATGAATGGCAAAGCAAAGGTAGTTGCTTTCAAGCAAAATCAGATCAGACTTACTGAAAAAGTCTAGATACAGTACTTGTAATCCACAGATTTCATACATTGTAGCACTTAGACTGCCGTGACTCAGTGTTGCCTTCTTGTGTAGCGGGCTCGTCACGTGTACAAAGTCCTAGTAGCAGACCGGCGAATGTGCTTTAAAACCTTTCGTGAAATATTTATACCAACAAGCAGTTAGTGAAAACAACCTCTTTTAAGTGGCTTGGCTTCTTCCAGCGCGAAAAAGGTAAATCCCAAAGGAGCACTTGGATTTTTCGTTGTTTTCTTTTCAAGAGCACTCTGTGGGTCACGCAGCAGGCTGCTGTCCTCACGCCGGTGTCCAAAAGCCGACGTTTCTGTCATTTAAGGCGTAGTTTTTTATTTGCACGCTGTCCAGCCGATTTTTCCATAATACTAAACTGTCGATTTTTTGATAGTACCGTCGCCCGTGTCGCATTTTTCTGCCACCGATTCTAGTGTCAGTAACGTAAATAATGCTGCTATGTTTCTTGTTTGTTGTTTCTTGTTAGTATTTGTAGCTATTTATTATGCGTGCTCAGTATGTTTAGCACTATTTAATTGTAATGCAGTGTTGCTGCTTTCGTTTTCTTTCTTCTTAAACGTCACGACTGACAATTCTTAAATTACTTTTTCCCAGTTTTACTAATCCGGATGGACTGCAGAATACAGTTAGCATAGCACTTTAACTTTATTTTTGTTAATACCTTTACTGTATGCTGTAACCAGTTTAATCGCAAACACCACTTTGTTTTAGAAAACAACAGTGCATGTTGTTAAAGTTGTATTTCTGTTGTTGTTACTGCAGGACTTGTAATAATCCTTTTAATTGGTTGGTGTCCTATTGATGGTGTGGTGACACAATGGTGAGCGCTGCTCTCTCTTCATCCCCGGAGTTCTCGTCTTATCCTGCCTGAGCACCACTTTTGTAGTTTGCACGTTGTCCTCGTGTTTACATGTTCTTGCTCACAGCACTTAGGCTTTTTTTCCCCCCAATATCTGAAAGATGTATACAGTACACTAGAAAAACTTGTCACTCCAAATTTATCCTTTGTGAGAGTTGCCTGAGATCTACTGGTTCTCACCTTGTGCAGGATGCTGCCAGGATGAGGAAGACTCTGGCTTCCTATGACCATGAACTGTATGAGCTATTTTGAAAATGGTGTACTATTGGTATGTACTTTCTCCATTGTACATAATGTAGTCCCAGTGATCATAACAAAAATACATATAAAGCAGTATCATAGCATCACAGTTAAACAATGAGTGAGTTTACATGTGCATTAACAACACAGTTATTCACAGAAACTGGTTCTAAATAGGCCATGTATACAGTTTTTCTGGTTAGAGAAACCAGGATATTATAACGCATGTAGATTTCTCCATGATTACTCAGTTATGTGGCCATGTAAACCCTTAACCGGGTGGCAGTTCATGCAATCGGCGCATGTCCATTGCACTCTGTTAGTCTGCACATGTCTGTGCTTTGCGCACATCCAGCAGTCACGGGTAGAAAATGGTGGAAGCATCCACAAATATACACTTTCTGAGGCAAAAGCTTAGGTGATTGCATTATTCCTTCATGTGGTTGAAATAAGCTGTCTCAACATTTTAGAAATTTCTTAATTTATGTTGATGAGCTGAACATACAGTGCTATGCTCAGAAGCACAATCTCAGAAGACACGGGCTCCATGCTTTTTTTCAGATTCATGGCTGTAGATGATGGGCAATCTTTTTTTTTTTTCAGTGCATTTTTATGACATTGGAGGGTTTTGCCAAGGAAAGCTTTGTATGTGGACTCAAACATGTAAATGGGAGGTTTTTTAAAAAACAGGTTTCTGCCTTAAACAGGTTACTCACTTTAACCTGATTTTGTGTGTGCATGTAAACACACTCACTGGCAATTAAAACACTTTGTGTAAACTTTGTATAAATGTGTGTGTGTGGACATCATTTTACACCATGCATTGCGGCCAACATCAATATCACCTGCACTTCAGAACCGGAAATTCACCTGAAGCAAAGCATGTTAGTGCCTGGCCAGTACTTGGGTGGGAGACCAACCGAGAAAAGCTTGGGGTGCTGCTGGAAGAGATGTTGGTAAAGTCTTACCCTGTTGTCTGTGAGTGGATCCCATTGCCCCAGTTTTCTGAAGAAAATGGTGCCATCTTTCAGATGAGATGTAAAACATATTCCTGACTCTCTGTGATCATGAAAGATCCCTAGTCATAGAGTGTTTCCTGATTTCCTGGCTAAATTGCCCATCACGGCCTCGTCCATTCTGGTACCCCAATCATTCATGGTCTCTGGTGGCTAACTATCTCTCTCACCTCTTCGTCACCTAATGTGTGGTGAGCATACTGGAACAAGAATAGCTGCCATGGCATTATCCAGGTGGATGCTGCATATTGTTGGTGGTTGAAATGGTTCCCCAATGTCTATGTAGAACTCTTTGAGTAGTTTCAAAGCGTTATTTAAATTTTATAAAATTATTATTATTTACACGCCTAGGACAGCCTCTGGCATGCCAGTAACCCTTTCAGTAGATAGAGATGATTTTTATTTATTCATTGATTTATTTCTTTTATTTTTATTAATTTTATAATTAGTCACATTACAATAAATGAGACACAATCATTATGGATACAATCACTGCATGTAATGGATTTGTTTTGAATCACGTTCAACAACTTCTCATGGGAAGTTTTTAACAACTGGTTAATAGGTAATTACTTCTTAAACCTCTAAAAATGTAAACTTAATAGTTTCTTCACTACATATGATTATTATCAGTGAGTTTTCAAGAGGAGATAAAAAATAGGTATTATGGGTTTCATTAAAGCGTTGTCTCATTCCTTTGTAGCAAACTGTGCTACCCATCTGTTTTCCAGAATTGCTGGTTTAACTTAGGGTGAAAAAATGTTAATTTCATTCAAAACCACATCCTAAATGGACTGCCAGTCCATTGCTGGCCACACATGCAGACCACTTCAATGCTGTGTTAACTTAAAAAAGTGTAAACTCTTACGAGCTTTCTAAGCTTGTGAGGCTGCAGCTTAAGTTTATAAACAAGGGTACCTCAGTCATGGTAAAGCTTCATCAGTACTAATATGGTATTGATTCATTTAATTATCTGCAATTATTTCAGTGTTCAGCTTGGGTGTACACTTTGCTGAGAAAATAATTTTTTAAAATGAAGATCATACATATAGCTTTCCATTGTTCCTTGTAGGTATTATTTAAAATTAACTTTTTCATAAAATATAAAAGACGTGAAATCTTATGATAGAGGACACAATGACCCCTTGCATTTAAAATTATGATGTTGCTTTAGTTACTTGTGTGTATACTTTTGACATATACGGCATATGTAAGTTTCTTTACATTACTAGTTTATTTAAAATTGAAAAATAATATCTTGGGTTTTTGATTGAGTATTGTTGTGCACAACACCTTAGTACTACATGGCAATACACATAAACCTTTGGTAGTAAAACTAGAAAAAAGTAAGGGTGTTGGTTGAAAACCTGTATAGGGCTACTTTATTTGGTGAACGTTCATTATTTCCCTTTACAAGGGAGCATTTTCTTCTAGGGAAAAAAAATGCCTGGTTAGGCATTAATTAGTTTCAGACACCTTGGCTATAACACGAGTTAATATCACTGTTTAACTTTAATTCTGCTCATTTTATTTTACATTTCAAGTCTTTAAATAATGTAGGCATACAACGCATTTTGTCTCATGTGTGCTGAAAAATTGTGCATAATCCTGTTAAATATTTACAGCAGCAGGCACAATTTCACTGTAAGTGCAGATACTACAGTACTTAACAAATGTAGAGAAGATGTGCAGTGTCAGGTCGAATGGATCCGGCAATATAATACATCCTGTTTTATTTTTAGAAGTTGTAAGTGGGATATATTATAAGCAAATGGGTAAATGTTAGCTACAGTTTTTATTGGTTCATAATCCTTTAGCAGTTCATTTGACTGAACAATATGCCTTTCTACCATTTATCTTCTTATATAATACGCAACCGTGGCTGTCCTTTTGTCAGTCCAGGATTTTAAATCACCCGTAGCTCGCAAACCATTTGAACTATTGACCTGAAATTTGGTACACATATACTACGTGGCGTCTACTATCCACTTTCGGGGTGATGATTGACCTCCAAGGTTATTCCTCTTTTTATTTTTATTATATTTTATTGTAGAATCAACTCTTGGCAGCGGCCAACAGGGTGGCCATGCGGTGTATGCATATGGATGCTGTTCTCATCCCTACCACCTTCACTATCACTTCCTACTACCTCTTCATATCTTAAATGATTCTTGAGGCAGATTGAAGATTTAAGTGCCAGTTTAAGTGAAAAATTAAAGAAAACATACTAAGTAATTGCAACACTAACGCTAATTTAATCAGTTTTAACGCACAAAGATGCCAACGACAGAAGAGAAGAAGTGGGCCACTAGGGTGTAGAAAAGAAGAGCTGCTCAGGAAGGAGCAAACGCATCAACATCTGAGCAAACGAATGTTAAATGTATAGAGAAATAGTATGAATACTATGAATGCTCAAGTCAAGTGTATTGACTGCATGTTATTGTGTAGTGCGCCATTACTGGTAAATTATAATGCTATTTATTATACAATCCTGTGCAGAGTCTGAACGGTAAATTGTAAGGCAGCAGTTGTGAACTCATTGCATATCCATGAGAAGATGCAATAAAACACATCTACACACACACACTTATATTGGGGCTCAGCAGAATCTTTGATTGACCCCACAGTATGCCTTTGGACACTACCGAGAAAAGTGGGGTCCCTCTAGTATGCTCCCACAGATGTCTCAAAATTAATCAAACTTCACAGAGGGGTACCACAGCACAGAACAAGATGTTCTTTCAAACAGACCTGAAGTGCAGGAATACATAATATAGTACCATGTTACCCTAAAGATAAAAATGCACTAGGTGGCCAAAAACATACTCTCTAATGCAGTTTTTAGTATTCACAATTAATATTATAGTTTTTTAAAGTTAACTACATAATTATATTTTTCATAGTGAGCACTTACTCTGTTACAGTTCAGAACTACAAACTTTGTATTATATGATACAATAAAAGTAGTCAATTCAGACTATATAGGAAAGAATAAGCAGTATGATATATTAAATAGGAAAATGAGACATTTTGCAGAAAATTAACAGTTTTTTTTTTTTTTGGAAGAGAGTTACAGTTGAGGTCCAGGGGGAAATCAGCCATTGTGCAGAATAAGCATTCATGTAGATAGAAATGAAATAAAGACTTTAAAGGACCTCATTTAGACTTTGTCTTGTTAATTATGGAAGTAAATGTTCAAAAATGGTTTATATGACCTTACAGCTGTTTTTAAAAACACCCAAGTCAGCCAAGGCTAGTTTTGCAGTTTAGCTTAATTGTTACTGTTTATTTCAGTTTTGATCTTTTTGAAAAAGAATCTTCTAGCAGACCTTGGCACCCGTCAGGCATGCAATTGGAAAAAAAAAGGGTTTGGGAATAGATTGTTGAATTTTATGATAGTGTTTCTACATTAGGAGAATAGTCTTAGTACATTAGGATTAATTAATAAGTGCTACACAGTTGATCTCTGTTTTAACCTTTATAGATTTAATTAAATATTCATGCAAGTTATGCTTAGTTAGACATGCAAGACTTTTCCAAAACTCCACAGAATTTAATTTTCACTTTTTTTTTAGCTCATAGTAAATCTTCCTTATTGAATGAAAACATTTTAGAAAAACAAAAGTTTTAATTGAGTAGATACCTACAAAAATGAAATGTCAAGGTCTGACAAACCTTAATGCTATTTGTGAAGATGCACATCATGCTTTTTGCCCTCAGGTTTTTGTGCTGCCTATTATTTCAGCTGTCAGAGTTGCGTATATGTGATAGAATCTTTTTTTTTTGCGTGTTTTCTCTAAAGGGTACTGTTCTTTTTGTTACACAGTTTTATGCTCCTCTCTCCCCAATCATGTTGTTTCATTGGTGTCACTGTATTCAAGTTATTGATCAGAATTCAGTTCTTTTTAAAATTTAGTATACTGTATGCTTGTTTTACTTTCTGTCCATGCATACATTCTCTGTTTTTTACTATCTGTCCATGCATACATTCTCTGTTTTCAGTGTGCACCATGAAAGATGTGTCCAAATGTGAGTTATTTTTTTCATCATTTTATGATGTAAACGTCAAAGAGAAAAAAAAAATAACAACTACTGGTATTTCACATTTTTGAATTTGTTTTGTCTGCTTTGTGGCTTCTTCACAATGTTCTTTTTATTCCTCTAGTTGCCCATTAATAATGACATATGTTTCTCAGTAATTTGAAGCACATTCTTCTGTGTTGCTTGGCTGTCCTTTCTTTTGTTCTGCCCCAGATGGTTTTGAAGGGTGTTGAGGTCTGGACTACAAAAAGGTCACTCCATTGTTTCACCTCCCCCTCCACCACTGTCTTATTCTCTTCTCAGTCAATACTTAAGAATTGCTGCTCTTTCAAGAGTGGGGCTTTTAAAATATGCAGTCGTATTGTTTTTCTGTCTAAGCAGAGCTATATTACAAATGCTAGGGTAATGACACTATATTTTAAAGATGTTAATAGTGATCATCAGTTGCACCCACAGTTGCATTATCATATTATACTTTTCAAGTACCTTTTTAGTATATTAACGTAAGAGATTTGAATATTTCTATTTATATCAATGATCCTTGGATAACTGGTACTGCTGTATGTAGCATTCTAATTATTGATCAGTACATCATTCCTATTTTCATTCAGCAGTGACTGAATTGATTTTTATACAAGTTGTTAAAAATAATCTTTGTAGATATATAAAATATTGTTGTAATTGTTTCTTAGTGTTATTGTTTATTAGTATAAAGTCTAAGTTTTCAAGTGAACCTGAAATGTTATTACTTTCACTTTACTGAAAATATCAACATAATTTAAATGACCATATGTACTGTATCTGCAGGTATTGTGTTTAAGACTACTTTTATCTTTTATTTTCGTGAACAATGCATATATTGTATTGACTTGTGACACCACAGTCCTCTTTAATATAGGAATACAGATAAATTCTAAAATTAAAAAAAAAAACATTATTCTTCCTGAATATGAATTTTCTGTCTGGTACCTGATGCCGCTCTCTCTGTGACCCTGCAGTTGGATCAAATAGTTTTCAAAAAGGGATAGGTAGATAGTTATACAATTATTTAATAAGTTACGTAGTTCAGTAGACATACAGTATGTGAGGGTGGCATCTGCTGGCTCAAAGTATTTGAGTTGCTTTGATTCTCAGCTGGGTTGCCTTCAGTTTGTTTGCTTTCCTCTGTTTATGTGAGTTTCCTCTGGGGACACCAGTTTTCTCCCACACTTCAAAACCTGCTGTAAGGCTGATTGATGATTCTAAATCAACCTGGTGCAAATACGTGTGAATGTGTGCCTCTGGGTGTTTTTCAAAGGCCTGGGTTCTTACTCAGACATGGATCCTGTCCTGCACCTGTTGATGTGGAGGTAAGCTGTGGCTGCTTTAAACACAAAGAAGGAGGTTTGAGAAACATATGGATAGAACAGACATTTCTTGAAATATGAGAGCCTGATTGCTGATGCTGAAATGGATCCTTTTGAAAGAGTTCAATGACAGAGATTTAGAAGTCATTTAGTGAACTGTTTTGTTCATTAAATGTCTTAAAATGGTTGAATGCTATATTCTGCCCGAGAAGGATCACAGCATTTTTTTTAGTTATTGCAGAATGGAGAAAAAAAGAAGTGGGTCAAAGTGCAGTGAGGCAATTGTCTTTGGAAGTGGTAATTTGGTCACCATATTGCATAGGCCTGTTTGAGGTGCTGTAAGCATTATTTTGGTTACAGTACATTATATAATATATGTAAGAAACAACATGATGTTATTCATGCCTTTAACTGTTAATTGTGTCAAAATGTCTTTATTCATATGAAAAAAAAGTACAGGCAGTAATCTCCTTTAATCCTATAAATACTAGGATCTGGGCTTATTTTATCAAGATGTCTTCAGAACATCTGGGTACTGGTGATATTCTTCTACACTTTATCAGTCTCAGGCTGTTTTCCTGTTAGAGGGTCTCATTTTCTCGGCCTGCCTGCTGGTCTTTTTCAGTCTGAAACAAACACACCAGATTTTAAATGAGCAGTGGAAGGACAGGGACAGTACACTAACCGTAACCATGGATACCTGGCTAGTGGCCACTGAGCTTTGTGTTACTCAGCGGCTAGCAGGCAGCTGCATCTTCAAGTAATTTCTCTGTGTGAAAGCAGGCTAACTCCACATGGTAGAATCAGGAGAGTGAATGGAAGTACATTATGAGTGCTCTGCATTCCTTGGTCAATGTACAGAGTTTTTCTGTGATGACCTCCTTTTTATTAGAAACTGAAACTGTCAAGGTGATTAAGGACTCTTTTTTTCTTAAATTAAGTGGCAGACATGTGCATGATTCATTAGTCTGTAACTTCCTTTATGAATTTATATAGATCATAAACAATATGAAAGAAAAACAGAAAACCTTGATTTTTTGTCCAAAATATAGTCATGCATTCTTGCTTAGAATTCTTGTGTGAATGTACCGTTGTCATTGCTGTTTGTTAGTTACAAAGATTTTCTATCAGTCATTAATCTCGAGATAAAACAAATTCAGACTTGATGGTGTTTGTTTGAATTTTAGTCAGTGATCTAGATTTTCTTCGTGCCTCTCAAATATCCTCTGAAATTTCAAATCTATTTTGAAAGGGGTCTTCATTATTTTGTAGGTATAATTAGTATTTTCTTTCCCCGTGCATGTTGTTCTGAAATAAATCTATGCTATTGTGTCTTTTTATGTTTATTTTAATAAACAAATGTAGTCTTATTAATTTTATATAATTAAGCTCTGACTTTCATGAGCCAGAACTGGATTAAATGTGTTAGATTTCGGTGTCAAGCTCAGTTTACTGAGGGCCAAAAATAACACTTTATTGTATATACTCAATGTGGGCTGGAATATATCAACAGGTCAACAACACAGTTCGTTTTCAAACAAGACACACAAGTAATGCTCTCTTGAAACTATCTTCCCACTTGACCAGCTTTTCTTTTCATGGATATTGCGGCAGGTTATGATAGCTACCTGCAGCCAATGAACAGAAAACAGCATTGAAAGAAAAAATTATGTCACCGCATAAAGTCAAGGTGGATTGACTTGACTTGTGATCCAGACACAGGTGCGAATTTGTAGCTCAAGCAAAGTACATTCTTTTACACCCGCATTAAAGGAATACTCCAGCCAAAAATGATGTTTTTTTGTTACTGTCCATGTAGTTTATAGTGATGGTCAGGAAAAAAAAATCTTCTGTTTTCATACAGAATGGTGCTAAAAAACGTTTCTGATAAAATATAAGTCAGTGGCAACCAACATTGGACAACAGCACACACAATCAAAACATCTTTGAACAAATTTCAAATTATTTGCGTCACATAATCCACATGTAAAGTCATGCAGTCATATGTTCATAATGTTCCTAACTCGCGTATTTTTACCAAAATATTATTAAATAAGATACTTCTGCAAAATGACTTGTAGACCCGTCATTACATTTATATTCATATTCACAACTGGAGTACCTGGGAATTATTTAGTGCAGGCTGTAAAACTTCTTTGGTCAGTTGACTGCTTGTTGGAATATCTCAAATATGCACAAGTATGGGGCATATCCACTTTTTTCACTTTTAATCTTTGCTTTTCTTTAACATTTAATCTTTAGTTGTACATGTATCTGAGTGAATTTTGCAATATCACTCTTGCATAAAATGTAGCACTAGCCAATTAATAAACTATTACTGCTTGCACTCCTGACCAATGAATGGGAATAGGGAGGCCGGACTATAGTTTAAATTTTTGTTTGTGTTTGAGAGCATTCTGTTTTAGTTCACAAGAACATTTTCCAGAAGTGACTCAGTTGATTGAGCTGCCTTGTGGGACATCCTGAGACTTTGTTGGATCTCCCCGAAGTTGTTGGATATCATGGCCGGTCTTTACACAGGTACTGTGAGTGCAGTGCAAAGTTGAGGCAGAACCACTGTGTTTTTCCCAGTTGATTCTAGAGTTTATCAGAGGCATGTTGTTGCTCCTGCTGTATTCAGTGTGTGCATGAACTGGGTGTTGGACAGGGCCATGTGGTCCAGCGGCTGTGCTGCATCTATCGATGAAGAAAGATTCACAGATTTTGACTTTGACAATGATGCTGTGATCTTTGTGGAGTCAATGGAGGCTCTCGAGAGACTGAGCGAGGAGTCTGAGTGTCTGGGCTTGCAAGTGTCCTGGATAAAAAACAAGATCCAGGCCTTTAACACTAGAATTACCAGAGTCTACGAAAAAACTCGTAGATCCGGCCCACCTTAAAACCGTTCTCACCTCTCTTTTGTCTTCTAAATGTGCCGATTTGGAGGAGCAGCGAGCAGCCGGCTATTCCGTCCCCCACCGTCGCAGAACGTTCACTAAGTTTTTCCAGCTCATGGCTTGTTTGATTATCTGGGAGTGACTGAACTGCTGGAGTTTTAGAATAGAAATAATAGATCGCTATTTGGAATACATGCATTTCATGCGTGTTCCGTTTCTACAGTAATCTGTGTAAACACATTGCTAAAACAGAAACTTTTTCATATTTTAGTAATAAATGTTACAAAATGTAGAATGTGTAAAGCCCGAGTTCCTAAGATCCAATAAACACTTCCACAAAAGCTTCACACACCATATAACAGTTTCTGTGGCGTAGCATGCTAAGATTTGCTTCTCAGACCAAGTAGCTTTTCTCTGCCTCACAAACATGAGTTCAATTCCCCGCTAGGGATAAAGTGTTACTTCTTTTTTTTGTTTTTAACCTCAAACGGACATAAAATTTGTAAATTGGTATGCACTGTCAGTTAATGAGATCGTTATATTTTCATGTGGGATGCTCCTTTTAAAATATTTTTTAACAATTGAGACTGCAATTAACATGAACAACTGTCCTTATAACTTATTTTTTTCAAGATCCATAACACACAGACAGACAGAGCACTGCGTAATACAGAGACAGACAGGCAGAGATATACAAAACAAACAGGGAAGGCACATGTACTGAAAGAAAAAAAAATCAACATGTGCGTTGTTTCTGTAGCACTGAATGAGCTCACCCACTCTAACGTCACCCCTCCCCCGATCTGGCTCTCTAAGTAACAGCGCAAGTACAGACGCAAACCAAGTGTAATCAAGAGTACTGGTTCGATCCCCACTCACTCCTATATTTGCCGTTTTCAGTAGTAAGCTGCTCTTTTTGTTAATATTATACAGTACACACATGCACTTGATTTGTGTCTGTACTTGCGCTGTTACTTAGAGAGTCAGATCGGGGGGAGGGGTGATGTTAGACTAGGTGAGCTCATTCAGTGCTGCAGAAACAACGCACATGTTGATTTTTTTTTTCTTTCAGTACATGTGCCTTCCCTGTTTATTTGTATATCTCTGCCTGTCTGTCTCTGTATTACGCAGTGCTCTGTCTGTCTGTGTGTTATGGATCTTGAAAAAAATAAGTTATAAGGACGGTTTGCTGACTTGGAGCACCACTGCCTTACTGTGCCACAGAGACGCGAGTTCGATTCCCAGCTTTGAAGAAAGTGATTTTTTTTTCCTCAAATGGACATTGAATTTATAAATTGGCATGCACTGTAAATCGTTAACTTTAAAATGTCAATCGCGGCTATTTCTGTTGATTAATTCATGCTTTTTTACTTAGAGTCAGAACAGGAGCTTTTTCAGCTTATTCAGCTTCTGATCTGACTCAAACAGCGCCAGTATAACTTCACACCCAACCTGACGCTGTTCGTTGTCAAATAATATTGCATTACTTCGACGATGTTTTCTGATTGGTACTATTCGCGTCATAAAATGATTTCTTCAAAACGTCACATATATTTGTCTCTTTCTTTTTTAAAATGTGCGTTGTAACACTCAGCAACTGGCCACCTGCATGTTCTTGCGCACACTAAATCAGACAGCGCTATATGCAATCATCAGATTCAAATGTTAAGTTATATAGCACAGAATGGAAATCAGCAGTTCTTAGCATTCCACCACGCAAGCTGTCATATCAACCGCCTACTGTAACTTGCTTTCTTTTTTCTTCGGTTATAGTCTTGAATAAAAGTGCACTTGTTTTGTTATACTTTTACATCAACATATGTTCCTGTGTTTGAGCTACATGGGCATGCTCAAAAAATACGCGTGTAATGCCACGAAAAGTGCATGCAGACACTTCAGTTCGCAAGCATTGGTACGACAATGCAGTCACAAGTACACTGCAGAGCTTTGGCACGTCTTTATGTGAAAACAGCAGTGTCAGATGGGGAGTGTCTGATGATTGCATATAGCACTGAAGTTACTGCTCTTTACTATGCTTTCCTCTGCATGTCCTGGAGTACAAAAGAAACAGCATACAGCAACACATGGGGACTGGCAATACTGGGGGAAAAAAACACGCGGTCGTATGTATGGTGATACACTGCAGAACTATAGCGCGTCTTTATGTAAAAACCGCAGTGTCAGGTTGGGGGCGGTAGGGATGGATCCTGAACGCGACTGAGACAATGAAAAGTGAATTTAAAAAAAATAAAGCTAACCTTTACAAATATCATAAATTACACCAGCTGTTACAGACTGAAATCAAATGTATCTTTTTATTCTAAAATAGTGAAAATAAGAACACTTCTCAAATGGGAGTTGTGCAGTATCGAACTCGTGATCTTCTGATGGGTAGTCAGCGACTGATACTGTTACGCCAAGGAAGTAGTGATAGCTAGTTCATATCAATGTCTCACACTAAGGCGGGTTTTTTTGGCGGTGGCTTTTTTTTGTATCTTTTGTGAAAGTGTGTCTTTGATATTTGGACTTCAGGCTTCATGCATTATATAGTTTATGCCTACATTTTGTCAATTGCTACTAGAAAATATAACACGTTTCTGTTTTAACAATGTATTTACACAGATTACTGTAGAAATGCAACACATATGAAATGCGTGTGTTTCAAATAACAATCTTATTATTTCTACTCTAAAACTCCACTTCACTCCCAGATAATCAATCAAGGCAAGAGCTGGGAAAAGCCTGTTTACGTTCTAAGTCGTTGGGGGGATGGAATAGCCGGCTGCTGGCAGCTTGTCTTTATCAGTACATTTAGATGACAAAAGACGCTGGCGGAGAGGTGAGAAAGGTTTTAAGAAGCGATTTAAGGTGGGCCGGATATACGAGTTTTTTCGTAGGCTCTGGTAATTCTAGTGTTAATGACATCTTGGGCACAGCCACTAGCATTGTGTTTGTCTGTGGAGGGAATGTTGACCTCATAGAGAGGTATACTTATTTCAACAGCGACATTCATATCTCTGGTGACTCTTTCTATGAAGTCAGTAGATGGATTGGGAAGACGTGTGGAGTTATGAGGTCGCTGTAAAGGGGTGTGTGGCACTCCTGATATCTCTGCAAAAGGACGAAGGTCCAAGTCTTTAGAGTCCTGGTGCTCCATGTCCTGCTATATGGTTGGGAGAGATGGATGCTGTCTAGTGACCTGAGACGAAGACTGAACTGCTTTGGTACTGCATCTCTTTGTAGAATCCTTGGATACTGCTGGTCTGACTTTGTGTCAAATGAGTGGTTGCTCATGGAGTCCCGATTGAGGCACATTACCTGCATTTGTGAGGAAGCATCAGTTACGTCACTACAACCATCTGGCACAATTTCCTGAGGGTTCCTCATTGCTGAGGACCCATGAAGCTGGTTCAGGTGAAGGGGATGCCCACGTAACACCTGGCTGTGTCAGATAGATGGTCATTTACAGAGGATAGGAATGGACTCTTGTGTTAGCCTGGGGGGTTGCCAACTAGGATCCCGAGCTGTTTGGTCATGTGCTCGTTGCGGCAACGCACTGTACCAGTGCATGCTCCCCGACCTGATCTGACCTGACTCATTTAACAATATTTTAGTAAAAGTACTTGTGTTTGGAGGATGGATGTTTTGCTATTATTTGCTGTTGTCCAGCGTTGGTCATTATTGACATATTTTGTATCAGAAACTCTTTTATCACCATTCTGCATGAAAAAAATGAGATGAAAAGTTTTCTTGGCCATCACTACAAACTACATGGGTTAAGTAAAGTATAAAAAAATACATTTTTTTCAATGGAGTATTTCTTTAACATACAGTGCATCCAGAAAGTATTCACAGCGCATCAATTTTTCCACATTTTGTTATGTTACAGCCTTATTCCAAAATGGATTAAATTCATTTTTTTCCTCAGAATTCTATGCAGAATACCCTATAATGACAACGTGAAAAAAGTTTACTTGAGGTTTTTGCAAATTTATTAAAAATAAAAAAACTGAGAAATCACATTTACATAAGTATTCACAGCCTTTGCTCAATACTTTGTCGATGCACCTTTGGCAGCAATTACAGCCTCAAGTCTTTTTGAATATGATGCCACAAGCTTGGCACACCTATCCCTAGCCAGTTTCGCCCATTCCTCTTTGCAGCACCTCTCAAGCTCCATCAGGTTGGATGGGAAGCGTTGGTGCACAGCCATTTTAAGATCTCTCCAGAGATGTTCAATCGGATTCAAGTCTGGGCTCTGGCTGGGCCACTCAAGGACATTCACAGAGTTGTCCTGAAGCCACTCCTTTGATATCTTAGCTGTGTGCTTAGTGTCGTTGTCCTGCTGAAAGATGAACTGTCGCCCCAGTCTGAAGTCAAGAGTGCTCTGGAGCAGGTTTTCATCCAGGATGTCTCTGTACATTGCTGCAGTCATCTTTCCCTTTATCCTGACTAGTCTCCCAGTCCCTGCTGCTGAAAAACATCCCCACAGCATGATGCTGCCACCACCATGCTTCACTGTAAGGATGGTATTGGCCTGGTGATGAGCGGTGCCTGGTTTCCCCCAAACGTGATGCCTGGCATTCACACCAAAGAGTGCGATCTTTGCCTCATCAGACCAGAGAATTTTCTTTCTCAAGGTCTGAGAGTCCTCCAGGTGCCTTTTGGCAAACTCCAGGCGGGCTGCCATGTGACTTTTACTAAGGAGTGGCTTCCATCTGGCCACTCTACCATACAGGCCTGATTGGTGGATTGCTGCAGAGATGGTTGTCCTTCTGGAAGGAACTCCTCTCTCCACAGAGGACCTCTGGAGCTCTGACAGAGTGACCATCGGGTTATTGGTCACCTCCCTGACTAAGGCCCTTCTCCTCCGATCGCTCAGTTTAGATGGCCGGCCAGCTCTAGGAAGAGTCCTGGTGGTTTTGAACTTCTGCCACTTACGCATGATGGAGGCCACTGTGCTCACTGGGACCTTCAAAGCAGCAGAAATTTTTCTGTAACCTTCCCCAGATTTGTGCCTCGAGACAATCCTGTCTCGGAGGTCTACAGACAATTCCTTTGACCTCATGCTTGGTTTGTGCTCTGATATGAACTGTCAACTGTGGGACCTTATATAGACAGGTGTGTGCCTTTCCAAATCATGTCCAATCAACTGAATTTACCACAGGTGGACTCCAATTAAGCTGCAGAAACATCTCAAGGATGATCAGGGGAAACAGGATGCACCTGAGCTCAATTTTGAGCTTCATGGCAAAGGCTGTGAATACTTATGTACATGTGCTTTCTCAATTTTTTTATTTTTAATAAATTTGCAAAAATCTCAAGTAAACTTTTTTCACATTGTCATTATGGGGGGTTGTGCGCAGAATACTGAGGAAAAAAATGAATTTAATCCATTTTGGAATAAGGCTGTAACATAACAAAATGTGGAAAAAGTGATGCGCTGTGAATACTTTCCGGATGCACTGTATGTCACAATCGGATGACACTTTTAACAAAATTAACATATGGAGTGTAAAAGCGCTGGTGATGGATCACACAGACCACATTCAAAGTTGGACAGAAACAGATAGTGATGTCATTTAAGACAGGAAGAAATGCCAATAAGTTTTCTAAACACTCAGCGGAAAAGACAATTATGTCAGGCAGCGACAGCAGTCAGGTAAGCCTCAGAAAGGTGGCCAGCCCTGACACCTGTTCAGATTTAAAAAGTGAACACAGTGGAAGCAGTGGTGTGCATGAAGTCCAGCTACCATCTTCTAATGAGACTTTCTCATCTTTGGCATCATGTTAAATACTAATAAATAGTATTAATTAATAAATAAGTTAGATGTGGCAGAGTAGCATATTCACCTCTTTTCACTCATTCTCATGAGGTTATTATGAGCAGCCATGTGTAAATGTATTCCAGTTAATTATATACAGATACATTCTATATATGGAATGCAGATTAAAAGGGGGTCTTTTAGAAAACTAACAGTTACATATTTTGAATATTGAAGCAGGCCGCTTCAAAAAAATGAAAGGCCTTGGGCCTTGGGTTTAGCACTTCTGGGCTAGATAATAGATGAATTGTTTTATATACTGATAAATATTTCAAATTAAGATGTTTATATGCACCTAGGATGATTGTCTTGACAACTTGCAAGGTTTTGTTATTTTGTTATTTGTTATTACTTACACAATATAGCTATACTATAAGAACAAAAAGGAAAGAGGCCTTAGATAAGAATCCTAATCCTGGTTGAAATTTCTGCCACTGAATACATATATGTACTTTTTGGAAACCACAAAGTAACTAGCTATTTACAGTGTTTTTTCCACTTCAAATCCTTGTCTTTATTGTATTGGGAATGTACTATCATACGTTATCTCAGTCTTCATGGGAACTGTTTTAACATTCTCTAGGTTTATTGTATTGGAACTGTTTAAAATCATATCCTAGGTTTATTGTATTTGTACTGTACTTGCAAAAGATATCTCAATTTTAACTTTATCTACACAATTGCTGGGGGGTTGTTTGGTTCTAGACATACTCTGTTTCTTGGAGTGGCACTTTGTTAAGTGTGGTCTGCCTCACACAGGGAGGCAAAAAGGGGTGGGGGGAGAGCACATTGCTATTTTTTATTTATCCTTTCTGCCCGAATAACCATACGTGCCAACATAACAATAGGCTTCATAGCAATAACACCAGGCAGTAATATGAAATTTAAGTCAAAGCTATCATATGTAACAAAGTACTACCTCAACTTAAAATGTCATTAAAAGTTCAGAAGCAATGTTTTTATAACCAAACATTGAACTTTGTGAGCTGGAATGTCAAAGGTCTCAATCATGAATCAAAGAGAAAGAAAGTATTCTCTCACTTAAAAGGTTTAAATGCCAAGATAGTATTTTTACAGGAGACTTACTTATTAAGTAAGGACCAGCTTCAGTTGCAAAGGGAGTGGACTGGCCACTTCACTCCAGCTATGCAAAGAAAACTAGAGGTGTGGTAATCTTAATACACGGAACTATTCCATTTGTAGTGTCAGATGTAATATCTGTTCCTGAAGGGTGATATGTCATGGAGATGGGAAATTTATTTCATACTAAAGTGATTCTGATAAATATCTATGCACTTAACGTGGATGATAGAGATTTCATCCAAAATGTATTCACATGTATTCCTAATGTGAACACTAATACAATTATAATGCCCGGAGAATTTAATTGTGTTTAAAATCCAGAACTGGATAGGTCTTTAGCTACAGTAGTGATAACATCCAATATTGCAAAAATAATTGCACAGTTTATAATGGATTACACCCATGAAGGTTTATAAATCCTAACCTAACTGCATATTCCTTCTTCTCTCAAATTCATCATAGTTACTCCAGAATGGATTATTTCTTGCTGTACAATAATTTTTTGCCCATTATCAAATCTTTTCTATTGTTATATCTGACCATGCCCCTCTGATCATGGAGCTTTAACCACTATGCCCTACACACTCATCTTGTAGCTGGTGTCTTAACCCCCTGTCATTAGCTGATGAAAACTGTACAGAATTTATATCCAAGAAAATTGATTATTTTCTAAAGACAAATGCATTCAGAATTGGATCTCTTCACTACTAAAGAAACGGAGCAGCTCATCTTTAAATAGTGACATCATTATTATGAACACAGAGAGAAGGCCAATAAGATATTAGCCAAACAAATCCACATGCAAGAAGACTGCAATGCAATAACAGCAATTACCAATACAGACAGTGATAAAATCATTGACCATAAAAATGTAACTCACACATTTAGAGAATACTAAAGGTCCTTAAATTCTATACAGTCTAAGAAAAGTAAGACACAATCTAATGAGTTTTTTGACTCATTACACATTCCACAGCTAGATGCTCTTAGTGATGTGGAACTGGATAGACTGACACTCTCAGAATTACTAAACACTATAAACTCATTTCAAAGTGGAAAAGCAACTGGCCCTGATGGCTACCCAGTGGAATTTTATAAACAATTTTCAAATATGTTAGCTCCACCATTATTAGCAATGTTTATAGAAACTAAAGACAACAAAATTCTCCCTCAGACTTTCCATATTAATTATTGTGTTGCCATAGAAGAATAAGGACTTAATACAGTGTATATCATACAGACCAATCTCACTCCTGAATAATGACGTTAAGATGTTCTCCAAAGTTCTAGCTAGAAGTATTGAGTGCTTCCTTCTGCAATATCACAAGACCAAACTGGATTTATTAAAGGCAGACCCTTAGCTTCTAAAATTCGCCGTTTGTTTAATATAGTATAGTCACCCATTAAATCTAACACCCCAGATATCTTACTATCTTTGGATGCAGAAAAAACATTTGATATGTTTGAATACCTATTCACCACATTGCACAAATTTGGGTTCGCCCCAAGCATACGTTCATGGATCAAACTACTCTATACTAGTCCAAAAGCCTCAGTTGGTATTAACAACAATATTTCAGACTACTTCAAACTAGAACGCAGTACTTGACAAGGATGTCCCCTATCACTGTTACTCTTTGTAGTCACCTTTGAGCCAGTGTCTGTTTACTTTTGAAAAGCAGCGATAAAGGGGATTTTCAGAGAAGTGGTTGAACAGAAAATATCACTATATGCAGTTGATATGGTACTGTATATATCTGATCCAAAAAAATCTGTGCCTCAGATTTTCAAAAGATATCTGGACTCAAAATAAATTTTATCTTGTATCTTAGCAGGTCAGTTTAAATCTCAAGGAGTAAATATCACTGTGACTGTGTGGGTCAGCTTCTTGCCCTGTCTTCGTTTTTGGGAGCCTCTTGAACCCAACACTATTGAAAGTCATGACTGGGATGAGCATGACAGATGAAAACAAAACACACAAGAAGCGTGT
The DNA here is from genome assembly GCF_900747795.2 of Erpetoichthys calabaricus. Classification (NCBI taxonomy): domain Eukaryota; kingdom Metazoa; phylum Chordata; class Cladistia; order Polypteriformes; family Polypteridae; genus Erpetoichthys; species Erpetoichthys calabaricus. The sequence goes on along the minus strand of NC_041394.2, from coordinate 190,669,434 downwards.
TGAAGGTGCAAAATGCTCAGTGCTTTTATTTAAAAAAATCCAAATAGTATCCAAAGTGCAGTGCTCCAAACTGTCAATAAATAAATAAATAATCCTTAAAAGTCAGTGAACATGTGGAGGTTAAAAGCCCATAAATAGAAAAAATTAAAACCGTCGGGCAGGAATCTCATTTCAAATTCACAAGTCCTGTTGCCTTCCTTTAAAATTGACGCCTTTCTGGTTTATCCTATTTGGACTTCATAGCCCGAAGAGACATTGACCAGCAGGTGCAGACGCCCATTTCATCTGGCCTGTGTCCCCGCTGCCAATCCCAAAGCATCTGTGGGCAACCCCGATCCCTGCTCGGCCCGAACTGCTGCCAATACAGGCTTCACACTGTTTGAGCTCTCTGTACTTCCACCGTTGCCATTGGCTCTACCCGGCAAAAGTACCTCCTGAGCATGATGGTCACTCCTGTTCTCAAGTTGTTTAACAGGAGCAACCCACAGCCACCTCCTGAGCAATGGCTATATGCTCCTCTTTGGGGCTTCACTCCCATCCACTTGCTTCCGTTCATTATACAGGCTTGTTTTCTCTCTCTCTTCCTCCTGCCTGCTTCTTCTCATGTCATTTAACTCCACTCTCTTTTCTTGTCTTTTTTTCCTTCCTTTTCTTTCATTTTGTCTTTTCTTCTTCCTTTGTCTTGTGCCGGCTCATTCTTAAGGTTCCGTAGGTACAGTGTCTCAATCGTGCACTACAGGAAGCCGATGAAGCAATTTAGAAAGACTACACCTTCACGTGCAGGTGTGTCTTGCTCCAGTTACATCACCAAATCCCCGCACCTCTGTGAGTAAGCCCACAGAGAACGAGCCAGCCAGTGGATTACTTTATTAAAACAGCCTCTTTTTTTGTCTACATGGAAATAAATTAAACAAGATGTGAATAAATGGTTCATCCTCCATCTCACATTAGCATGGAGAATCAACACTGCTAAGATGAACATCCCCACATATATTAACAACATTTTTTAAGAAAACTCTACACTGATTCTACAATGACCTAAAGCAGAAGAGGGCATGGCCCTTTTAAATTTTATTACCGGGCAGCAAATGTACAGGCCATAAAGACCTGGACATTGACGCAATTTGATGAACATACATAAGCCTGGTCTGTAATATAATTAAAATCTTGCAGTACTTCGTTATATTTCCTACTTTGTGCTCCAGTAAATACGAACTATTATCAATACACTAATAATCCAATCGCCCTTCATTCACTCACAATATGGAACCAATGTAGGAAGCATTTTAAGACAAAGAAGCTCTTATTTGTTGCACCTTTACATGACATCCACTTTTTTTCCACCCACTCAAACATACACAGTATTTAATATTTGGAAAATGTCTGTAATTAAAACATTTAGAGACTTGTACATACAGTAGGTAATGTTTTTGTATCCTATGAGCAATTAAGCTTCAAATTTAACTTCTTATCAACACTGTTTTTTCCACGACTTTTAAGCTAGAAACTTTGCTAAACAGAACCTGCCCAATTTTCCTTACCTTACACCTATTTATATTCCACAAGAAATATTGATCAGATTCAGATACCATCTCCACAATTTACCAAAACATTTTAAAGTCCCTTCCTTTCAAAGATCCCAGGGTACAATGAGGAAGCGATCTTTCACTTAATATTTCAGAAAAGGAGTGGAAGGCAGCAATACACAGAATGCATTCTAGCTCCATATCCGCAAAGCATTCAATCATCCATCCATCCATTTTCCAACCCGCTGAATCCGAACACAGGGTCACGGGGGTCCGCTGGAGCCAATCCCAGCCAACACAGGGCAGGAACCAATCCTGGGCAGGGTGCCAACCCACCGCAGGACACACACAAACACCAAGCACACACTAGGGCCAATTTAGAATCGCCAATCCACCTAACCTGCATGTCTTTGGACTGTGGGAGGAAACCGGAGCGCCCGGAGGAAACCCACGCAGACATGGGGAGAACATGCAAACTCCACTCAGGGAGGACCCGGGAAGCGAACCCAGGTCCCCAGGTCTCCCAACTGCAAAGCAGCAGCGCTACCCACTGCGCCACCATACCGCCCGCATTCAATCATTCAAATTAAAATCTTCTGTCGAGCACATTAATCTCAATTAAAATTATCCAAAATGTTTCCAGGGCAAGATTTAACGTGTGAATGTTGCGAACTAGCTCCAGCCTCATTGGGAAATATGTTTTGGGTGTGCACCAAATTAATTTCACTTTAGACAAAAATCTGACCTTTAATGGTCAGCAGCCCAACCTCTCCACATGTCATTTTGAGCCTTAACAAATCACTGCAGATCTGAACAAAGTCTGCTGGGAAACTTAAATATTGCAGCTAGCTTTTCTTACCAGTCTGTGGAGTAAAATAACCACTTATTATCTTTGAAAGGGTTGGTTAAAATATGCTTAGAGACAAGCATATTCTTTAGTCTTTTTAATGTTATAGATTTAGAGCTGCAGTAAATCAGCATGTTATCTCATTCATTTTGTTGATCAAACTAAACTAATGCACAATAGCCTTTTTTTGCTTTGCATCGTAAAGCTACATGTCTGAGTTGTATTCCTGCCTTATGTGTATGAATGTTGTAACAGGCAATTGCTGTCTGTAGCCCTGCACTTAAAAAAGTGGGTTCAGAAAAGGAGTGGATGATTTTGTTTCTATATTTATAATATTAACAGTGTTTTTTGTAAGTACAAATTATGTATCTTTAAGATAATTAAAAATAATTATGTTAATGAATATTAATCTGTTAAGGCTTTCATTAATGAGCATACCAGTTTATTTTAAAGACACAAACTATAGAACTCAAAACCTACAACAGGCTTGACTTTAGAATTTTCGACTATTTGTAAAGTCCATGTTTAATTCCACTTTCTTGTTCATTATGGGGTTGTAACCTGTTATAATCAAGGGCAAATCTGGGACAAACACTGGATTGGATGGAACATTACTGAAAAGAACTGTGCAGTGGGTTTGTTTAATGCTGTATATATGCTGTTTTGTGGTACTGATGCCTTCTTTTTGTGTCATTCTAATACATTTGTAATTTTTTGTAGGATAATTAGGATGCAGTGACTTGGGTCCTTTTTCATGTTTGTCACACTTACAGTATCTTTTTTCTCTTGAACACTGATTTCATAATTTCAAGGTAGTATTCGTCATGCAAAGACTGGGATGAGACTCAAACCCAGTGACTGGTTATTGTGGGACAGCAGTACTAACCACCATACCTCCTCTTTTAGCATTAGAATATTGCTATATACAACCATTGCTCCTGTTAGTAGTGTTTTTGCTTAATAGTAACATATGAACTAAGATTCACAGAACAGGTTCAAAAGAAACAAAACAAAACCGGAGTAAGCTCTTAGTGTATGTATGCTTGTTTTTACTCACTAACCCATATCTTAAAGCAAAATGTATTGTTTACTTTGCAGGTGTTCTGCTTTAAGTTTACTTTTATTCTTACTACTGTTATTTTATCTGTGTAAAGGATGTTTTATTTGTTTTATTGAGCTAAATGCCAAATGCAGAATCATTTGAATTATAATGTCAGCTACAAAGCATAGTGTGGAGAAAATATTACAAAGTAGGCATTTTCTACAATAATATGGAAGGATGCATACTTTAGTAGGAAAATTTTGACTTTTTAAAAGACGGCAAGTCATTCTGGCTTTTATGTTTGCTGATGGATCAGTGAACCATTACATCACATGCATTAAATGTTCCACTAAAGGTTACAGGACACATCCACACAACTAAGCAAATATATTTTTTTTATCTCATCATCAGAAGATGTTGTTCATTTAAGTGTAAATGCTTTATATATACACATCTCTTTTCTGATTATACTATAGACTTGTTTCATTTTTTGTACACCTGCTTGTGCTCTCTACACAGTTCTAATTTTTATTTTTATTAATGTGTTCTATTCTTCCTTTAATTTGGTTGTTTTCAGAATACCTTAAAAAGCATTTTCATCACAATTTTCACAATTTTAACTCATGATCAGACTTGTTCCAAAAGCATCTTGATACCTTATATTACATTTTTAATCAATAGAAAATTTTGCCGGAAGAAAACTGGAGGATGCATTTGTTTTGGGACAATATACCTTTTTTTTTTACCAGAGAGGCAGAAAGATATTTCATCTCATGTCTCTTAGAATGCCAGAGGACAAATTTGTACCTATTAATTATGCTGTAGCTGTGTTACATACATTTTGTTGTTGCATCATTTTATACATATGGTTGAAATGGAAATGAGACAGAACAAAACAAAAGAAATAGAGAAAGAGCCAGTAGATGTTTAATAAAATCTGTAATGCATACATTCATATTTTTTCAGTTTCTCTGATTATTTTCCCTATGTTTTCTGTAAAGGACATTTTACAGAAACCCATAACCCACTCCCTGTTAAACCGTAATTTGGTTGTTTTGCAGTAATTTTTCTTGTCAGACCATTAACATACAATATTTGGAAGCATGTAAGGCTACCACAACTCCTCCCTTTTGTTTGCCATGGCTTTGAATTGATTGATCAGGTATAATTTCATATGTTTTGGCTGAGTTGGTTTGGGTAATTGCTAATGTTTTTTATTGAGTAGCACCAATAAATCCCATCTCTCATAGAAACCATAAACCACAGGAATTTTACTATGTGCATGTGTGTGTATGTTTTTATTGCACACTTTCATAAAAGTTGTAAAATAAATGAATAAATACATTTAAACTGAACATCAAGAACATTGGAGTTATAGTACTACAGTTGAACCTTAGATTTAACTGTGAATTAAAACAATCTTCTGTGTGGCCTTTATGTGTTGTCCCTGTTATTGACATTGTCCTGAAATAAACTCGTGCTCTGTCTAGAGTAGATTCATTCTTGGTGTCTGTTTGCTTGATTTAGAAATACTTTAAAAGTTGCTATATAGAAGTAGAGGGGCTTTTTTAACAGATAACTACTTCACAAACATCTTTCAGTTATTTTCTAATTGATGTCTTCCAAAGGTGATTCTTAATAAATAGATATTAGGCTGTAACTGGCAGTCATTTAAGCACACAAACAATTGTACCCTCTGTATTTGGAAGTATTTTAAAGAAGTGAAGTTCATTGTTATCCTCTTTAATAAAACCACTGTGTGCGTCCAGTGTCCGTGTGTGTGTGTACAAACCAGTATTACTGCGAGAGAAAATTAAAGGCACACAATACAGTGACCCATATTACAGCCACATACAAGCCAGTATTACTGTAACAGAAAATGTTACGGACGTACAAGCCTATATTACTGTGACTATCTACTAACAACATGCCACCCAAAAAAGAAGAAAAAGAAAAGGAGTGTCAGAAAAACGCTAAAAGAGAAAGAATCAGAAGAGCAAATAGATCTATAGAGGAACAGGAAAATCTGCGTAAAAAAAATTATCAAAGAGAATGCACTACTGTTCTAGCGCCCGTTATTGTAACGGGCTTAATGTCTAGTAATAAATAAATTGACAATGAAAAAAGTTTCTTAGTAAGGACCATGTCTGAGCATTTGCTTGTATACTTTACTGTTGTTATGGTAGTAAATCAAGTAAAATGGTTAAACAGTCAATTTGAATTTCTTAATGGAATTAATAAAGTTTATCTAATCTTATCTAATCTAATCTAATCAATAATTAATGCTGTTTTCTTGCACAGTCTTTTCTTTATTATCCTTAGGTAGAAAATATAGAAACAAAAGGCAACAGATTTGTTATTGGTGTGGTATGGCAGAGTATGCTGTATATAAAATGAACTTCTCCATCCTTGGTCAAGTGAAGAAATTAAAATAGATAGATTATACAAATGAGCTTAGTTTTTTTGATATTTTTGTAAACTGAAGTTTATTTCTAAATATGTAATAATTTATTAAAACAGTCTTTACAGTGTAATCCTTGTTTTAAGATTGAGAAACAAAATTTACTACTCTTCAAATAACACTTAATGAGTTAAAATGTTTTTCATTTCTAACATAAAATTAGTCAATTGTTTTTGTGGTTTTTGATTATTTGTTTAACCAAATAGTAATCAAAGGTCTTACTAATAATTTGTACAATTGAACAGCTTTCATGTTATGCATGGGTTGTTTATATCACTTGTGAGGAACAGATGGCATCTGTATGTTTATTTAATGATGGGAAAACCTTAATAAAACCCTTAAGTAGCTTATTCCTGGAGCGTTGTATGAAGTAAATTCTAAATGAAAATTGTTTTTCTGCAGTGGGCATCACAAATGGGCATACCTCTCTCTACATTTTATGCCCAAAATCTAAAGGTTTTCAAAAGTAAATGTATATGTGCTATTGAATGTCTGATGCTAATATCATTATATCTTTATTGGAAAATAATAAAAAAATACATTAGAAAGTGCATAGTTTTCATTAAGAGTTACTTGCACTTTTTAAGAATGAATCAGCTTACTTTTCAACTTTTTGCTTCCCAAGTCTTTTAAGTTAATTATTTCTGAGCATTCAATTGGCAGTTGCAGATAAAAAGTAAATTGTAGCCAAGGAATAGCAGACTGTGCATCATTTTTAGATGTGTGGTTATCATACAGCTATTTTTAAATCATTTAAAACAGATTTTTACTGAACATTCTCTAAGGCAAACCCTGCAGTGAATAAGTAGTGTATATGAATATATGCCAGAAAGGAAAAGATTGCTGATTGCTGGAATTGATTGTATAAAAACCTTACAGGTTTATGGCTCATGCTTTTTCTTGAGTGACATTAATTAAAGCGCTTTTGTCACTCTTGTGGAAGAAGCAAAAAGCTGAATCTGTGCAAGGAGAACTGTGGTAATGTACACTTTTCATTTGGCTTAATTGGCTTAAATTGCACACAATCATTTGCCATCCTCTTTTTTATTTTAAATGATTTAGCCCTTTCAGATTAAAAGAAAAAACATGCACTGAATATATTATGTGTGCTATTATATTGTACTGGTTGTGTCCAATTTAAGAGAACATTTTCTGTAAAACAAGTCAAGGAAATTAATGTAATAGGTTGCACTGTCCTATCACTATGACTTTTTTATGTGGAACATTTTATCATGAGAATGTTCACAAGACAAAGCAAACCAAAATGCAGTATCACGTGCATGTGACAAATTCAGTGCATCTTTCATGAAAGCATAAACATCTCAGCTGGTGAATTGGTTTATAAAACTAATCTCTACAGAGTTGGGAAATGTAACATTCAATTGAGTGGGCCATGCTGATCTTGGCATTATTACTTTTCAAACATTAAAGTTGTAACGTCATTACAGTTTAAAAATGTGTTAGGTTAAATGAAAATTGGTTGATATACTGTAGCTTGCATTGTTAGCATTGTCCCCAAGATTTCCTAATCATCAGCATGTTATTCATCTCCTAAATTGTTTAATAGTTATTGTATAATTTAAAACACCTTTTACAAGTATTCTAATATTGCCTTTTGTCCTTAATACTACATCCTCAAAAATGGCACAGTAGAACGTAGTTGTTTTTAATGTGTAGTCTGTGGAAAACTGCTTTCCAAACTGCTGCATACTCTAAAGTCTCAAAAATAATTAATTGTATATTACAGGTGTTTTTCATGGTTATGTTTAACTGGGAATGCTAAACAGTGCAAGCTTGAATTTGAAAATTATGTATTGTTTTACTCAGATTGAAGTGGTACATAAATAAACATGAACAAAATGAAAAAAATACATGTGAATAAAAATCGCATTCTTCAAAGATGAATTTTGTGTGGGCTAAGACAGAGGTAAGACAGAATAAAGCTGTAATTCTCCAAGGTCCAACGGTGTGTTAAAAGCTTTGAGGGAGTCTCATTGCATAATGCATTTGTGAAGCATGTGTGACTTTTATTTAATTGACGGTTTGTGGGAAGCAGAGTTTAAAACAGTCAGCTACCTGATGCACGTGAGTTATACTATAGTATACAGCACTTGCTTAGGGTTTCAAATTTTATTGCTGTACATGAGGGTTCATTAACAGCTGTTTTCTTTTGCCTTGCTTGTTGTTATGTTTTGTTTTCTCTTAGAGATTCACTAGCTTGGTAGTTTTATTTTTCTGAGAAATACTTTTAAAAACTGAATGTTTAGAGGTCCTGCGGTGGGTTGGCACCCTGCCCAGGATTGTTTCCTGCCTTGTGCCCTGTGTTGGCTGGGATTGGCTCCAGCAGACCCCCGTGACCCTGTGTTCGGATTCAGCGGGTTGGAAAATGGATGGATGGATGGATGGATGTTTAAGGTCCATTTAATTGATATTAAAGGTGGAAGTAGTAATTATCCAGTGTCAATCCAGTATTACAAGTGTACATTATTCATGTGTTATCAGTGTTTTCTTGCTCATTTTATGGCTTCTTTTTAGAATTAATACAGTCAATCATTTTTTGTAAATTATGTTCATAATATCATTTTTTTGTATCTTTAGTTGCTTGTAATGGATTCTAAATAAGCATAATAATGTATAACGGATGACACCGAAAGCATGAGCCAATTCTCACTGGAATAGGAAGATGTTTTATCACTGTTCTGTGTTTTGGGATATGAAAATATCCAGAGGCAGTTGGACGATTGCTTCAAGAGCATTAAATTTTCTTAACTGTCAGTTTCAAAGATATTAAGTGGGAATTAATTGCTCTGCATGGTGAATTCATATACTAAAGGAAAGTAAAGGGGGTTGGGAGTGAATAACACTACTGCATTTACAATGTAATATATTCTACATGTAAGAATGTTTAAATGTATAGTTCAGACTCCTTAGAACAAAATGGTAGGCGGCAACAAATGTAGGTATTTGTTTAGAATGCTATTATGTAAAAGCATACCAGTAATAATAAGAAGCTGCAAGCATCTATGTAGGTAGCTAGAATTCTGTAGGTGAAAAGCAGCTAATGCCATATTCAAAATACCACCACTTGTCAATAATTTGGAATGTCAAGGACATCATCTATTAGCTAAATTTACAGAGAAAACCCTGCTAATGTAGCCAAAACCATTTTACAGATAATTAGATACTGTGAATTGAATGAAAGTTTAACTGCAAATCCCCTAGGAGATGGGATTTACTGTACATGTTAGTCTGGTCACTGCTCATGGAGTTTCCATGTTTCACTACATCTGTGTTTTATTTCTCCAGATATTCCAGATAGGTTAATTAATTACCCCAATATGCCCAGTTATGACGAAGTATTTGAGGCCTGTGATGGACTAGTAACTTGTGCAAAAATTCTTTCTTGCCTTGCATCCAGTTCTGCAGGGATTTGCAGGGATTTCTCCTGGGTTAGATATAATTAGTTAAGAAATGGATTGGTGGAATTACTGTATTTGTTTAAATAGACCATAACTTAATTTGCATCAGAGCATGAATAAAAAAGTATGTATTACATTTATCAGTATTTGCATTATAAAGACAGCAAGTTGTCTTGAATGCTACTGATTCTACTAGATACTGAATCCAGAAGCAACATGACAAAGTACTTACTAATTTTATCTATATGTTTATATACTTAAATGATCAGAAGTTAATTCTGACCATTTACTGAATTTTGTCATTAATTTGGCAGCTTTTTATTGTCCTTTAGGGAAATAAGTATAGTTTTATAGCTTTATCAATTTAAAGCTGCGTTTGCATAAGATGTGAAAAGCACATTTTTTGATAGCCATGTCTGTCTGTCTGTCTGTCCTCATGAAACAACTTGTCTCCCAGTGCAGCAGTTTTGTTGAAATTGGGCACACTTATTCTTTGAGAACATTTGTCAGAACAGTTCAATTTTTGCTGAGATATCTCAAATCAAGGTTATTATAGTTTTGCCTTTTTATATTAGTTTTTATTTCTACATTTTTTCTGACCTTACTTGGAAATTCAGTTTAGTTTTACTTTTCCTTCATTGTGTGTTTTTAATTTTAATTGTATTTTTATTTCACAAAGACAATTCTATTTTATTTATATATATGCATTAGTTTCAGTTTTAGTTTTAGTAATTATTGTATGGTTAAAGAGCTAATATGGAGTTTAGTTTTGCGTCACAATTAGACAGAACTGTAAACTTAATGAGCTTGGATATGAGTTTAATGTTAGTGGAAGCTTACTACACTACATGGTTTGCTATCTGGTTCTGTTTTTGTCAGATAAAAACAAGCATAATCTAAACCATATACAGTACTGAATATGAACAATTTTGTTCAGTTTTATAATTTTTAAAAATATTTTCTATGTCATTTGTGCTGAACAGATGTGTGCCAACTGTTGGCACTTTTCATCTTTTCTTTTTCTTGCCTAGAATGGTCTAATTTGTGATGAAATTTGGGTGAATTTAGAGGTTTGAAGGTTTTTTACTCAAAATGTATACAGCACACAATATAATCTGCTCCAAGACAATGTGATTATAATTAATGCCTTCAATATTACATTAAAAAATCTCCCATACTGGACTTTATTATTTTTGACCAGCCATATTGATCACTAATTCCATCTCAGGCCTGAAAAGATATCAAAAAAGTCATGGGGGCTTAGGAAGAAAAGGGATATATGGCTTGAATCAGTGTGCAGACCTCACCTAGCTGTACTGAGGAAAACAAAGAAAAACAAGAATGTAGTGTCAAGGTTAGAGATAGTGAGATTTGAATAGCCCATGTATAAGAAAAGTAAACCCTTAATGAGCAAAGTAAGAGCAGGTAATAGGAGTATGGACAACCGCAAAATGACAGAAAATATATCTGAGATCAGGAACAATATATATATTTTCTAAGCCCACTTGTCCAGAGCAGGATCACCAGAATCCTGCAGCCTTGGTATACAATATGGCTGATGTTAAAAACATAAAGAGTATGATATTTCAATTATCTTTTTTGAGAGAGAGAGAAAAATTAAAGAAAGGGGGGCAAATATTTTAAAACATAATTCTGCCACTGGATTATTTTCACAATATCAGGTATTTTGAGCTGTGAATGCAAACTAAAAAGAGCTAAATTAAATAAAGAATAAATAAAAAAACAGTAGGTATTGCTTTTCACCATTTGGCAGACTTTCTTCATTTTACAAGGTGTATGTCACTTTGTTGTTAAACAAACATTTTAAAGTAAAAGTGATTGGTCAGCAGCAATATGCTGATCTGGTATGTTGACCTAGTCGGTCTCTTGATCAGTGCTGTTTTATTTTCAAAAAGAATTTCTCCTGTGTGAAGTAGCTGGTGAATTATTGTCAACAAAATGCAGACACCTGAGAAATAAACTAAAACATTACACACTGGTGATTTTTTTTGTCCATACAGTAAAGATTTTGTTGACAAGCAAATTCTGACTTCAGGGGGGTATTTTTCGTACGTGGATTACTCGTTTAGCCGGTTGTAATTGTTGACGATTTGGCATGATCCTGGATCTGTCTGTTTTTCGAAACTCTTGCTGGAAGTGTTGTCATAGCAACACATCCTAATCCTCAAACCTGCTCAAAGCAGGTTTGTTCTACGTAAACAAGGATTAGCTTACACACGTAATCAGTTTCCGTGCGTGGAATTCATTCAGTCATGGCTTCGCCGTTCATGAATGAGCGACCAATTGATATTGGTGCGCAAATTATAAGACGAGAATTTCATATAGAGAGGGGTTTGCGCGATCGGCAAGATCCTTTATTGCTCCTGGAGGAAATTCTTTTCGAAAGATACCGCTTTAGCCGAGGAGGAATATTGTACCTCAAAGATTTATTAGCACCTTATATTCGAAGTCAAACTAGGCGAAGTCGGGCTCTCACAACCACACAGACAGTATGCATTGCTTTGAGGTTTTTTACAAGCGGCAATTTTTTATATACTGTAGGCGATGCGGAAAATCTAACTAAAAGTGCAGTTTGCCAGGCAATTCGTAAAGTCTGTTTGGCTCTGAAATATTTCCTTCGGGTTTTCATAGAGTTTCCTGGACACCTGCGTGTGCAGACAATAAAAGAGGCATTTCATGCCATTGCAGTTAGGCAATACACAGGATTAAACACCCACAGTTCCATGAAGAATCTCATTCAGCCTAAAATTCTCATTACCAGGATTTCCAAATGTGATTGGGGCACATGGGACTGATCAGAGTGGAGTTTGATCAAACATTATTTGGAAAATGTACCTCTCCTCCTGATGAATAATCAGACACAGTGTCTTCATCAAATATTTGACCTTCGTCAATATCTCCTTGGTCAGACACAAGTTCTAGGGATATGACATTCCCTGCAACTGAGCCAACAAAAAAGAGGGCTATATGGAACATACCTATGGCACACATGGAGGACAAATATATGCAATGACCATCCTTTACCTGAAATGAAGCGACCACTGCATCCTGCCACTGGTTCTGAGGAGGAGCTTCCCTCTGGAATGCCCTCAGAAACAGGTTGATGGACATTTTGCTGGAGAGCCAACTCTTCTGCAGGGGTTAGGTCTGGACCGCGTGGACCTCCACCTGTTTTTGGCCTTCTTATTAGCTTTAAAATTAATGTTCTTTACATTATATATGATTCTTTTTGTCAACAATTCTTTAAATAGTTATATACCAATATTTACCAGTTTGAAGTATATTCTTGTACTTCACTTTAACCTGTTCCCATGTTCTCCTTGTGCTCACATTTGATCTGGAATTATGACATATTAAATAATAATTAATCTGACACATAGGAAATGAAACGCTGCTTTCAATAAGTACAATGCACACGCGTTTAATTTGTCGGCCACTTTTTGCTAGCCGTCTTTTCTGGTTTGGGCTGCTTTTGCAGTGTTATCCCTTGTGCATATTAAATCTTGAAATTCTTCATGTCCTTTCGAATAAAAGGTCTTGCTCCGCTTGTGTGAGAAAAAAAAATGCGCCCGTTCTTTCGTCGTTTTCTTACAGCCTATCAAAGACTTGCTAATCATGTTTTCTAGACTCAATATATATGGGCTTTTCACTCAGCGCGGGCACGTGCATTCATCTCGGATGATTAGATCCAGCTAGACTAATCTACTACACAGCTGCGTTTGAAAAACCAACTTATCCCGGATGAGTTTCACCGGCATTAACTCATCCAAGATGAGGCATCTGATCTCGGATGATTTAAGCGACATACAGAAAATCCCCCCCAGATGCCTCATCTTGGATGAAATTCTCTTCTTATAATTTGCGTACCGATATCAATTGGTCGCTCATTCATGTACAGCGAAGTCATGACTGAATGAATTCCATGCACAGACACTGATTAAGGATTTGGATGTGTTGCTATGACAACAATGATTACATCCGGCTAAACGAGTAATCCACGAACGAAAAATACCCCCCACATCTCCTTCTGCATGAGGTGTTTTAAATATAAAAGTTAAAAATAAACAAAAAAACCTGACGTGAATTGAATAGAAATAGAGTTAAATCTGGAAATGAATGGAAAAGGAAATGAATTATGTAAGGAGCACTCTATAAGGTTAAAGTGAATAAATGTGTACTCGATACATTATGCTAAAAACAACCTTATTGTAGCATTATCTGAAGATTATTATTGTATAGAACAGACATTATCAACCTGCAGCTGAAGTTGTTTGAGCTATTTAATTACAAAGTGAAAAGTGCAGCTTTCCTAATTAATATAAGCATAGGATGAGTTTAGAAAGGGAACTGCAGTTATGTGTGGGCAAAAGATCTGAGCTACAGGGCAATGAAACATGCACCATGCTGTGGTGTGCAGTTTTAATAGTGCATGAAGAGGCAGATTATACCGCAAATAGCAAAAACAGAGCAGAACTACAGCTTGAGCCATGCTGAAAGTGTTTCTTAACAGTAAAAGTTTAACAGATTGAGTTGGGGTTACTTTGCTTCTATGTTTCTTGAAACTGAAATAAAAAACTTTATTAGTCTCACATTTTGTATTGTCATTATACAGCAAATCAGTTCTTTTTCATGTTCTTAGTTATTTGGACAATTTTATTGAATTATTGGGTTTTTACTAATATTAATAGCTAGGCAGGGAACTTAGTGCAGTTGCTTTTCTACTTGCATTGAGTAGCATTGATTGTAATTTTATGCTAGTACTGGTCATTTCCCATTTATAGTTTTGTTTCTTTTGGTAATTTCACTTTATTGTTGATGTGTTGGCATTAATAGCAAATTGAGTGGTATAGTATTGTTTCTATAGTTGAGAAACAGGGGATTGTATTAACTGCACTAAATACATGTTATGGTGGTTATTGAAGTTTTTGTTTTTTGGGATCCCTTTTGTTATTTAAAAAAAACTTTCATATTTTGAACAACTTGTTTTATTCTATAATAGACAGGATGAGTACTGTGCATTCCAGTGGCTGTAGAAGTGTTCTACACCATTTAGAAGTGTTTTACACTATCTAGAAGTGTTTTACATCATTTAGGTGTAACCTCTTTAGATCTCTGATGCCCTTAATGTTTTATATAATCCAGAATCTTTTTAGCCTTTATAATCTGTTTTTCTAATACATTGTTTTACATAATGATGAAACTTGGACTCCTAAATCTTTCCTAAAAGACATACTTTCTGGTTCAGTAATCTCACTCTGCCATTATATCTGAATTTGTTTGCCTCCTGTATTGCATTGTATTATATACCCAAGATTTTATATTTATTAATATTAAACTTTGTTGCTCTCGTACCTGCACAAGCCTAGATATGGCCTTAGTATCTGCAAATTGAATGTGTTATTTTTTATTCCCTAAATTATTTATCTAATTAAAAAGAATAATGTTACAGAAATGTCCCAGTTTGTGACCTCAAGAATTTCACAAAAGAGATCCTGAAACCATAAACCATTGTTTTCTGTACCTGCGCCTATTTTGTTTAAGTATGTGCAGTACGTCATGAATTCCTGCCTACAGAACACAAGTACTTTGTTTGGAAATCAATGGATAGGATCAAATACGCTTTGAATTTAATTGTATATTTATCTGAATAATTAGTTACAACAAAATACTTGAAATGTTTTTGTCCACGAGAGTAAACTTTTGTATTCTTATATTGTAGCTGTTCTTCAAAGGCATACAAAATAAATTGATTGGCTTTAAGTGTTTGCTGAACCTTTCTTAATTGCCTGAGGCATGCAGTAATACATGTTTTGTTATTAAGAAATTTGTACCAAAGTATTTTTATTAAAATGTGACCTTATGATCCTCTCCATCCAACAAACCATTTTGAGTATTCATTTTCCACTTAATTGGCACTGTAGTGTTAGAAAGAAATTACCATGTTTTAAACAACACCCTCAAAAATAGGATTTTTTCCCAATTGCTGCTTGTTTCCATTTTATGTATCAATTGTGAACCATTGTGTGTTCAGTTTCTGATAATATAAATAGATGGTAAATACAAATTAACTTGATACATTCTCCATTTAAGAGCTTGAAGTATATGAAGTTCTCATTTTAAGGATATGGGACAGAACATTAGTCATTTTGTCACTCTGTCACATTCACATCTGAATGTCAAATGTGTATTATGATGTGATTAATCAAATTGAATTTAAAATCTTGAATATCTCCAATTAGTATAACATTCACTAGATGTTTCTCTACAGCATTCTAGGATTTTTTGAAGTGCTATGATATTCTCTCATATATCTTTTAGGAATACTCCACTTGGCAATGAGATTCTAACAGTGTTTAAGCAAACATATTTTGCTGGTTAACGATTCTGTAAAAAAACTTATGGAATCATTTATTTGGTAGTGCTTCATGTCTCACTCAGGAAGATACATATAGTCCCAAACATTTTAAGTCACATTTAAATGTATATTAAAGAAGTAGTCATTTTTAAGATTTAATATTTACATCTTAACTTTGAGTTCAGATGACAGCAGTATGTTGTTGCCTGTGCATGTATTGTGTGCTAAATTGGTCAAGCACTATAGGTTTATTTAAGAACATACATCAAACCAAAACTCCTGCCCTCATACACCTGATTGGCAGTGTTGAGGCAGTTGATTATTTAATGCTAGAGGATAACACAGCAAGAACTGAAGCAGATTTCATATGAATATATTTGACCTATTTTATTTTACTGTGTTTCTTTTAATTTCATCTGCTATTTTTTGACATTTTAATGTATTCGAACAGCAGTGATAAAGTTGACCTAAATGTTTAGCTATCCTATAGAATTCGGATTGTGCGCTGTTTGTATCAAGGGCTTCAATGTACCCCCACTACAGTCTAAAGGTCTGTTTTTCAAGAATAACTGTCATGATAAACTGTAATGTGATTTTTGGTTCCACATGCACCCTGGAAAGCAGGTTCTTTTCTTTCTTAGACCAATGCTACCATAGAAAACAAAATCAATAGCACGGTAAAATCTTTAAGTTTTACAGAAAAGTAATACTTGTTTAATACTGGCTTAACTTAGAAACACAGCATTCATTTCTAATGAGGAATAGTTTCATTTATCTTAAATTACACCTAAAAAAACATCAAAACATAAGAGGACAATAACATTTAGCTTGAATTGTACTGCAAATAAACAACTGTGAATGCACAACAACATAATCAAGGAGCTTCTGGTTCAACAAGAACAAAGGCAATTTTCTTGTCTACGCTCAGGTTTTGTCTCTCTCCAGCTGTTCCCAGGTTGCTTGGTTTTGAAGAAATGTCCAAATGATGGATGGCACACGGACTTTCAAGAAGACAGTACTCAGATGTTAAACTTTTGTTTCAAGTAAACAGTAGCACGGTATGCAAGCTCTCCCTTTTTCATCTTCATATTCAGATATCTACAACATTTGCCCAATAAACAATATAATAGTTTATTCTCAAAAGGGCCCTTTTCGGCTGTTCATATAACATCTAATATTTTAAATACAAGCTAAAATGCATATCTGATATATATGTATGTAAATATACTGTATAAATGTAGGAAAAATCATGCATATGTCAGCATAATTATATAAAGCATAAATATCAGTGAGGTATTAAGTATTATTTGTAGCACACTATGTACTTATTATATATTAAAATGCTATATACTATTATATTGTATTGTGCTTCTTTTTATATGAAAAAGATAGAGTATCAGATAAACAATAAGGTCCAAATCATATGTATGTTCTTAAAATATAACCATAACATTTACTGTAATATGAAATTAATAAAAACTGTTATGTTTTTCCACACCAGCCAAAGAAAGAAAAATATATAACTAAAGTGGTCTCTAATGAATATGACTCATAACATTATGCTCTTCAGACATGCATAGACAACTCCCATAACATTAACGCCACCTTGAAACAATAAAAAAACAATACAGAAGAATAAATCATAACCATTAAATGGTCATTAATATGGTCATTCTGTGAACAGGACTGTGGCTATGAAGTCAACTTCTAGGACCATTCTGAATGTGCAGTCTCCAAATAATTGTTGAAGTGACAGTTGAAATCTGGAAGTAGTATTGAACTTTGTCGTATACCTTTAAAGGGTGTCCTTTGCAGATTCAGAAACAACAGTCCTTCTTCTTTTTCGCTCTGTTGACAGTGAAAATGATTTGTGTAGTTGATTGAGTTATTTTTAACAATATTCTGGAATCTCTGTCAATGCTAATAAGCTAGAACTGGAATTCATCCCAGCAGGGAATGTTTTTCCAGTCCTCTACTGTTGGTGATTCCAAACCTACTGGAACTGCATGTTAGTGTTTTCAATAGAGTTTGTGACAGCTATACCCCAACTGTAATAAAGTATGACGTGCATATTGATGTGTCTGTTCCAACACTGTTGTTTCACTGAGGTGCTACTTAACCAGCTATACGCTATGCATTATTCTACATACATCATGCTACTCTTTTGCAGGCCCATTTAATCACCAAAATGTTTCCAAACATAAAAATGCTCTTTGCTGGATAGTTTTTGAGTGGTACGCCATTCCTTAGGTACCTGTGACAATGTCACTTATGAAAAACCCTACAGGTTATCAGTTCTGAAACATTCATGCAGGCTGGTTGAGCTCTCACTATCACACTTCACTCAGCCTTGTCTGCTTTTCCTCTGATTTTAACATATGACTTTTTGGTCTCTGATGACCTTTTTTGAATAGCATTATCCGTGCATATGGTGTTGTCACGGATTCAGCAATTGATTACATGAGAAGGCAGGTTTACATAATTTGTGTCCAGTCAACATCTATAAATTGCATTCAGTAGATAAATCTTAATTTAGATAGTATTTTTGTTAATACTATTAAAGCTCAAATAAAGAGGTGCTTATCTGCAATCTGCATTAAGCTAAATAACATGTAAAACTACTCTGAATTTAAATTACAAACATACCTTTTTATTCTGAAAATTTCGATAAAGGCAATAAAAAAGATGACTAGCAATCCATTTAACTGTATCATGACTGTATAAGTGACTGTGGCTTTGGCCACTGCTATCTATTTTCATTATGCTTAGGGTATAAATAATAGTGAATAATAGTGTGGCATCATTCTGACTTTCTTTTAAAAAATTATTTACTGTAAATATCATTTAGAATACTTCCTATGTAGATGATGTGAAAAATACAGGATTGGGGGAGTGTAAATGTGTAAAAAGTCATCTTTGTTCATTGCCGTTTCATTTAGAACATTTCATTTTTTTTCCGTTCCCTTTTGTGGTTTCCTTGTTTTTGAAGATCTTCTTTTGTGACAGAGATTCACATTCAAAATGTGTTTTTTATTTTTATTAAAAACTATTTGTATGTGCTTTCTTCATTTTTAATTCTTAAGCATAAAAGAAAATATAGGTAAAGACTAATTCTAATACTTGTACAGTGTTTCTTTTTACTGCAGTCTTTGCACATTTAGATATGATATTGAATGTTTAAGGAACTTGGAAAAACAGTTTTGCTTCCTATTTCCTGTTTAACATGTCCTCTGAGTATTTGGGCAGTGTGTGCTAATATGTTTGGAATAGGGATTTTTGTGTTAGGATGAAAAACAACTCAAAGTATATAACCTTTTAAGAATATACTGTATATAATACTGAATTCTGAAAGTCTTTGGAGTTTGTTTATGAGTGGGGGAAAGGCAAAAAGGCAGAGATTTTTATTATTTATATATAATCAAAGTCTATTAATTTGAATCAAAAATACTGACTATTGCTTTACCACTGTTTAAAAATAGTAAAGTTCATGTACCGGTAAGTGAAGGACACACTTGTATGAATATGCAGTCAAACAAGTCAATTTATAGAGTACATTTAACCAAACACATACGTATAAATAATGTTGGAGAAAAAATGGAACACCCAGAGAATATCATATTTAGATATGGGGAAAATGTTCAAACTTCACACATAGAGCAGAGGTTTTGTTTATTTCTTACAGCATTTAGACTCAAGTTTGATACTTGATTCAGGGGACTTTTGAGTAAAATTGTATTGCGCTCTCCCTGTCCTTTAATTCCTGCAGGTGTTCCATGTTTTTTATCTAGCAGCCACATCTTTAAAAATTTAAAATAGGAACAGTACATTGATGGCTTTCTTGCTAGTGTGTTTTTTTTTCACTTATGAACCTATAATGTCCAAGATTTGAATATATTCAAATGAAAACATCTTTTTAATAAGAGCATTCAATATGATTTATAGTTTAATTTGATTGTCCTAGTTTGCCTTACACTGAAATGATATTGGAATAGTTCTTTCCTTGTGCTTAAAGACTGTCAGAATAAGTGCTGGTTCGTGGCAGGAATTAATGGAATCGTAAAATGAAGGAAGGGATGGATGGCTTCTCCAACACAGACTATTTCTTGATAAAGAAAAGTCCTAGAGTTTAATTTATCACTATTCATATTAAAAAGGTACTTTTGTGTTTTATGTATTTTAATTGAGTTATTATATTCTGGATTTTTTTTGTTTGTTAAATCAGTGACACACAGAGGAACTTTTGAAAACTTGAAGCGGAGAGCCTGAATTTGAGGTTCAAACCAAAAATATATAATCATTGCTAAGTTAATAAAAGTCAAATTGCACTAATGTTATGTTTATATCTTTATTTTAAAAAAAAGTTAACCCATCAGAAACTTTATGGAATACTGTGTTTTTGGAAATTAAATTAATATGAATTAAGTGTTTTTTAAAGTTTCCTAATATTTTGAGTTTTTGCCAAAATCAGTATGGCTTGAATCCATGTGGAATTCATTGAAGAACAAAGTAAGGAAACTTGACTCCATAAGTGGATCAGCCTTCTGGCATACAGACTGCCTCACTTATATATTATGGCTAATGCAGCAACTTTAGTTTGGCTATGACCATATGTGTCTTTTTAAGAATGATGCCCTTTAATAAACTTCACCGAGCAGAAGTACAGCACATTTCCTGTGGTGCCTTTCAAATGGCCTTGAAAGCCTTCCTGAAAAGCAAGCACATGGGGAAGCTAAAGGTTTACTTGTCTTAATCCTAAGAGCAGAACAAAAGGCCAGTGTCTTGGGATCTTTGTTGTGGTGGTACTGGTACAGATGTATGTAATGGTTCACATCAGTTTGTATTTAATGCTAAAACTAATTTTACTACCATTTAATCCTGAAGTGTTCAGTCATTAGGACCAAATTCACCACCTCTTTTTTTTGCTTTGAACAAATACCTAGAAGCAAGTTTTATGTTTGATATACAGGTTTTAGTAATTCAAACTGTTAATGACAATAAGCTTAATTAATGTATTGGTTGTTAATTAGCAATACTGATGGGTATTGCACAATATTTTTCTTCATTTGACTTTTTATAAAGCTTAATAGTTTACACTGTCAATTTTTTTCTTTTCATTTTGTATCAAATATATAACTACACACTAAATATATACAATTACATGCCAGATTGGTGCAGCCTTGAATAAATGTCTAATTTCCTAAATCTGAATTTTAAGCCAACTGACTTTTATAGTGTTTCAGTCAACCTTATGAATTAGCAAGCCTCAATGAGGTTACCAAGGAGATCGATTACATTTATTTCTGCCTAGTGAAAAAAAAATTCTTTTGTCTGTTTTGTTTGTTTTTGGTATTATATTATGGTATTTTACCAACATGATGGTATGTACATTGAAAGTGGAGGCTGATCTTGCAGTATGTTTAGCTTACTGCTTGGCACAGGATTCATTGTATCCTAATTTTTATGTTCAATGCAGAAATAACAACAACATACAGTAGTTCTTCTTCTGAACCAAGTTCTTAAGCACAGAATGTGTTTCCCGTCAAAGTTTTTGAAAAGTATTTTCAGAAGACTTCTTTATAGCTTGTAAAATTCAGAAAAAAATGCAAAAAGAATACTAAAAAAGTTGTAAATCAAAACTATAACTTAAAGAAAATGTAATGTATTGTATTTTCTGGTTAGTAGTAATCATTACAAGAAAGGGCTTTATTAAAAATTATTTTACCGCAAGACGAATGAAACAGCGTTTTCAGTTTACAATTAGAGTAAATACAGGGAGAGCTAGATGGTTACCTACAGCAGAACCAGGTATCCATTTTCTTACTTGATTTTTCAATTTAGGATTGTGGGGAGTTGGTCCCTATCCCAGCAACAATACTGTTTGTGCAAGGTGAGAACCAATCAGACAGCTTTTGTGTCAGGTTTTGAATCTAGGAGTCTAGAGGTGTGAGGTAGCAGCACAAACCACTTTGTCCCTGAAGAGTGTTTTAAGAGTCTTTTTTAATAATAGTACAACTTGTAGCTTTTAAGGTGATTTTTAAGTCTGCATTTGAATGTTACTCACGCACATTGAGCATCGGAAAAGCTCTATATAAATTAGGGTTGCATGGTATATTCTGGTACTGAAAAAGTACAGAAAAACATAATTTTTAAAATAGCATAGTCCCTGCAGTTTTGTACTTTTAGTACAGAAGTAAACAGTGTGGACCACCAGGGGGCGTACCAGCCGCCCTACCCGACACAGACAGGCACAGACACCTTTATTTTTTCACATAGGAACAGCTTCCCCCTGCTTCCCACCCTTAAAGCATAGTTCTACAGTAGACATCTACAGGTTCTCTTCTTTCTTTCGTCCTTTACTCGCCACCACTACTCCTCCAGCAGGAGGATCCAAGCTCCAAACCCGTGGCCCTACAGCAACCCAGGCTGCCCTCTAGTGTCCTGGGGAAGGTAATGCCCAGAACACAGTTTCTTCTCCGGTCCTTCCGTTACACGGACACCCCGGCCCAGCAAGGGTTCTGGCCATCCATCACAATTGTTAGTTTAAATTAATTTTTGTTCAGCTCTTTGTTCTTGTGCTCATTAATGTGATTGACACTCCATGGGCCATGCATTCAGCACCACCCATCCCTGCAGTCTTCGGCGCACTGGAGTCTCCACAGGGGATTCCCGCATGGACATGCACCGGGTAGGCATACAATTGTGTATCGGGGAGGATGGAATGAGACGGGGATGGTGTAGATCCATCCATCCATCCATCCATCCATTCTCTTCCGCTTATCCGAGATCGGGTCGCGGGGGCAGCAGCTTGAGCAGAGATGCCCAGGCTTCCCTCTCCCTGGCCACTTCTACTAGCTCTTCCGGGGGAATTCCGAGGCGTTCCCAGGCCAGTCGAGAGACATAGTCTCTCCAGCGTGTTCTGGGTCTTCCCCGGGGCCTCCTCCTGGTTAGATGTGCCCGGAACACCTCTCCAGGGAGGTGTCCAGGAGGCATCCTGATCAGATGCCTGAGCCACCTCATCTGACTCCTCTCAATGCAGAGGAGCAGTGGCTCTACTCTGAGCTCCTCCCAGATGGCTGAGCTTCCCACCATATTTTTAAGGGAAATCCCAGACACTCTGCGGAGGAAACTCATTTCAGCCGCTTGTATTTGCGATCTCATTCTTTCGGTCACTACCCATAGCTCATGACCATAGGTGAGGGTAGGAACGTATATCGACCAGTAAATTGAGAGCTTTGCCTTTCGGCTCAGCTTCTTTTTCACCACGACAGACCGAAGCAGAGCCCGCATCACTGTGGATGCCGCACTGATCCACCTGTCAATCTCCCACTCTATTCTTCCCTCACTTGTGAACAAGACCCCGAGATACTTGAACTCCTCCACTTGGGGCAGGATCTCGCTCCCAACCCTGAGAGGGCACTCCACCCTTTTCCGGCTGAGAACCATGGTCTCGGATTTGGAGGTGCTGATTCCCATTCCAGCCACTTCACACTTGGCTCCGAACTGATCCAGAGAGAGCTGAAGATCATGGCCTGACGAAGCAAACAGGACAACATCATCTGCAAAAAGCAGTGACCCAATCCTGAGCCCACCAAACCGGACCCCCTCAACTCCCTGGCTGCGCCTAGAAATTCTGTCCATAAAAGTTATGAACAGAATCTGTGACAAAGGGCAGCCCTGGCGGAGTCCAACTCTCACCGGAAACGGGTTCGACTTATTGCTGGCAATGCGGACCAAGCTCTGACACCGGTAGTACAGGGACCAAACAGCCCTTATCAGGAGGTCTGGTACCCCATACTCCCGGAGCACCCCCCACAGGATTCCCTGAGGGACATGGTCGAACGCCTTTTCCAAGTCCACAAAACACATGTAGACTAGTTGGGCAAACTCCCATGCACCCTCCAGGACTCTGCCAAGGGTGTAGAGCTGGTCCACTGTTCCATGACTAGGACAAAAACCACACTGTTCCTCCTGAATCTGAGATTCGATTATTTGACGGACCCTCCTCTCCAGGACCCCCGAATAGACTTTTCCAGGGAGGCTGAGGAGTGTGATCCCTCTGTAGTTGGAACACACCCTCCGGTCCCCCTTCTTAAAGAGGGGGACCACCACCCCGGTCTGCCAATCCAGAGGCATTGTCCCTGATGTCCATGCGATGTTGCAGAGGCGTGTCAGCCAAGACAGTCCTACAGCATCCAGAGCCTTGAGGAACTCTGGGCGTATGTCATCCACCCCCGGGACACTGCCACCAAGGAGTTTTTTGACCACCTCTGTCTCCTCAGTCCCAGAGATGGGAGAGCCCACCTCCGAGTCCCCAGGCTCTGCTTCCTCATTGGAAGACATGATAGTGGGATCTTTGAAGTACTCCCCCCACTAACCTAGCAGTGCACCATCCCCACCATATACAGTGTTGACACTGCACTGCTTCCCCCTCCTGAGACGCCGGATGATGGACCAGAATCTCCTCAAAGCCGTCCGAAAGTTGTTCTCCATGGCCTCCCCAAACTCCTCCCATGCCCGAGTTTTTGCCTTAGCAATCACCGAAGCCGCATTCCGCTTGGCCTGCCGGTACCTGTTAGCCACCTCTGGAGTCCCACAGGACAAAAGGGTCCTGTAGGACTCCTTCTTCAGCTTGACGACATCCCTCACTGCTGGTGTCCACCAACGGGTTCGGGGATTGCCACCACGACAGGCACCGACCACCTTATGGCCACAGCTCCGGACAGCCGCCTCAACAACAGAGGCACGGAACATTGTCCATTCAAACTCAATGTCCCCCACCTCCCTTGGGATGTGGTCGAACTTCTGCTGGAGGCGGGAGTTGAAGCTACTTCTGATAGGGGACTATGCCAGACATTCCCAGCAGACCTTCACAATACGTTTGGGCCTACCAGGCCTGACTGGCATCCCCCCCCACCAACGAAGCCAACTCACCACCAGGTGGTGATCAGTTGACAGCTCCACCCCTCTCTTCGTCCGAGTGTCCAGGACATGTGGCCGCAAGTCCAATGACACGACCATGAAGTCGATCATCGAACTGAGGCCTAGGGTGTCCTGGTGCCAGTTGCACATATGGACACCCCTATGCCTGAACATGGTGTTCGTTATGGACAATCCGTGATGAGCACAGAAGTCCAATAACAAAACACCACTTGGGTTCAGATCAGGGGGACCATTCCTCCCAATCATGCCCTTCCAGGTCCCGCTGTCATTGCCCACGTGAGCATTGAAGTCTCCCAGCAGAACGAGGGAGTCCCCAGCAGGTGCGCCCTCTAGCACCCCCTCCAGGGACTCCAAAAAAGGTGTGTACTCCAGACTGCCGTTCTGCGCAAACAACAGTTAGGACCCGTCACCCCACCTGAAGGCAGAGGGAGGCTACCCTCTCGTCTACCGGGGTGAACCCCAATGAACAGGCTCCAAGTCGGGGGGCAATAAGTATGCCCATACCCGCTCGGCGCCTCTCACCAGGGGCAACTCCAGAGTGGTAGAGAGTCCAGACCCTGTCAAGGAGACTGGTTCCAGAGTCCACGCTGTGCGGCGAGGTGAGCCGACTATATCTAGCAGGAACCTGTCAACCTCGTGCACTAGCTCAGGCTCCTTCCCCTTCAGAGAGGTGACATTCCACGTGCCAAGAGCCAGCTTCTGTAGCTGAGGATCGGACCGCCAAGGTCCCCGCGTTCGGCCACTACCTGACTCACACTGCACCCAGCCTTCTTGGCCCCTCCTACAGGTGGTGAGCCCATGGGAAGGGGGACCTATGTTGACTCTTCGGGCTGTGCCTGGCCAAGCCCCATGGGTGCAGGCCCGGCCACCAGGCGCTCGCCATTGAGCCCGACCTCCAGGCCTGGCTCCAGAGGGGGGCCCCGGTGACTTGCGTCCAGGTGAGGGAAAACACCATCCAAGGTTTTCATTCATCATAGAAGGTTTTCTGAACCGCTCTTTGGCACGTCCCTCGCCTAGGACCAGTTTGCCTTGGGTGACCCTACCAGAGGCATAAAGCCCCTGACAACAGAGCTCCTAGGATCATTGGGACACGCAAACCCCTCCACCACGATAAGGTCGCGGTTCAAGGAGGGGGACGGTGTAGAGTTATTGCTTTGGAACTAATTCAGTTCCTGTACAATGGTCCAAAAGCTGGTATCGATACCAAAAGTAAAAATTTTAGAACCGATTTAACACTAATATAAATAAAATATATTATTATTATTATTATTAGGAATCACTATTCCTGAAAATAAAAAACTGACTCTATAAAACATGTCTTTTTAATAGCAATTACAGTTCTGTTGAAAATTTAGACCATTATCCATTTGCTAAGCTTTTAAAAATGTTTGTGTGTTATTACACTGTAATTCTAGTTCTGCTTTGTAATCAATATTCAAGCATGTGTTGCAGCTGCGCTCTGAAAATTTTATGTTCTTACTATTTTTTCTGTTGTATCGTTGAGAAAATTACATGACTTTCTTGAATAGGTGTTGTTTTTCTGTTAAGCAATTGCATATTATTTTGATTTTGAAAGTTTACTAACCACATTAATGCAAAATAGCTGTTATTAATGATATCAATTATACTATAAAATAAAAATAATGAGAAGCTCTGTTTAAAAATTACTGGAAAGAGAAAAAAAGTTCAGCACTGTTATAGCACAGAAGGCTGTTCATTATTATTTTTTCCTTAATTAGTCATACCCTTCCCCAACGTGCAAACATTGCAACAACACAATATTCAGTGGATTTATTTAATTTATTTGTCATTCATTTCTAACAATATATTGGCAAACTGAAATCCTCAATTCCTTTCATGTGTAGCATGAATCATTCCAGAATTTGAAAATTATGTTTTATAGTTAACAATAAAAGTTGTCAATTTTTATTTAAATAAAATAACTTTGCTATAGCTCCACATCATTCTGAAAATTTTGAGATATCTTTAGTTTGAAAACTTTTTTGAAAGTACTTTGCAGATTTTTTTTTTCAAAGATTTAGAACAGTGTCTGCCATCTGCTTATTTTGTTTATACTGCATTAGTGTTTGCAAAGCTAGCATGAAAAGGTTCCCTCCCAGTGGGAACAGAATGAGTCATATTGTCAGGTCATTTCAGGTTCAAATGGTATCTAATAGCTCCAGTGTCTTCTTCTGCTTGCTGAACAGTGTGATACATGGGTGATGTAGTCTTTGATTGCCTTGTTTTGGTGACACCTAGTGGATAGGAGCATGGGAAATTGATTGAAAAAGGTTAAAGGCCATAGGCATTCCCTGTTGTGGTGGCAAGAACTTTTTTATTATTTATTAACAAGTAACATATCTTATTCTATGATCTTGGAGTGGTATGGGCCATAGGGTATCTTCACTCATTATAATAATACAGTAAAAAATGTAGATCAATTTGTATAGATTTATTTTCTTGTTGAGTTTTCTGATGGCCAGTGTCAAAAAGCCTAATAATATACACTGTGATTCAATGTTGTAATATAATAGAAAATGAAAACTTTCAAGGGGGTGAATACTATTTATATAAAGTAATATATATAATACACTGTACAGTATATGTGTGCTGTTTATATAAAAATCCCTGGTTGTGATAACATATGAAATTTTAACTAAACATGATAATAGTTTATCTCATTAGCAAACAATATAAAAAGCAGAATTTTTCGATAAATTGCTAAGTTCTGGTCAGTGAATGAGAACATGAAAAATAATTTCATAAATGTCTATTACTGGAAATTATTTGGATAAAATTTGAGGTAAAGAACTTGTGAAAACGTCTGTGTGTTGATGTTGGTGGCACAAAAAGTAATAACCTAAGTAACAAATTCACTAATAACTACATGTAATGTCATGATGTAGGATAGGTTATGTACATTTAGTAACTTAATTTGCCCATCTGTGATTTTCATTCCTGTTGGATTATTGTTAATATAATAAGCAAATAGGACAGATATTTTTATTATATATTTTTATATATGTTATTATATATTTTATATGTTATTTATTACATACTACTGTCTAAACTTTATGTATGTCTTCATTGACTACTACGAGTGAGGATGACTAATTTATCTCAACCGCTTTTAGCACTTTACTTCTAACCAAAGCAGTCTTGGTTAAAAATGGGTAACAATGCCCTAGTGCTAGAAGTAGACTACAGTAATCCCTCACCTATCGCGGGGGTTACGTTCCAGAGCCCCCCGCGATAGGTGAAAATCCGCGAAGTAGCGACCTATATTTATTTTATTATTTAAACATATTTTAAGGCTTTATAAACCCTTCCCACACTGTTATAAACCTTTCTCATTCTCTTGTTAACCTTTCCCACACTCTTATAAACACTTCCTATGCTCTTAAACACTTTCTACATTCTTAAACACCTCAGACCAACACTGCACGCAGCGATCAGACGTCAATGTGTCTGCACTCGCTTTGTGAAGGGGGGCAGCTGAACTCACGCTGAGCAGAAATGGACTTTGTGCTGCTTCTGCCAAAATGCCTGCTTGCCGCTCTGCGCATTCGGAAGGAGGAGGAGTGTGTGTGTGGTTTTGTGAGGGCTGAACGCACGTTCGCTCAAAGCCACCCTTCCCGGAGGCGCAGTTCGCATTGTCAAGGGGGTGGGGAGCTGAATGAAAGCTAAGGAGAAGTGGACTTTGTGCTGCTTGTCGCTCTGCCTGTCAATAATTTAAAATCCTGTACATCACCAATTTTCCTGTCTCACTGTCTTGTCTTGCGTGAAGTTAAAATGTTTTATAATAGTGAGATGTTACTCATATCCTTAGCCCGACATCCACATATCATATGTGTTAACAAAGTGTGTTTTATAAGTTTACATGTGTTTAAAGCATGTGGGATGGGTATTTTAAGGCTTAAACTATAAAAATGTTTATTTATATGGTCTTTCTATATCGCGGATTTTCTCCTGTTGCTGATGGGTCTGGAACATAACTTCCGCGATAGGCGGGCAATCACTTGTATTTAAAAACCCGCGAAGTCGTGAATCCGCGAAAAGTGAACCGCGAAGTAGCGAGGGATTACTGTATTGTGTATCTGCAGTTCGCTAAAATTCTACTGAGCCACATCTAATCGTCTGTTTCATTACAATAATGGACAATTGAAGTAAAAGGGTAAGGGGATTGAAGACAAGGAGAAAAGAGAATCTCTTCAAAATGCAGTACATGATTTATTACAGCAATGCAATGGAGGGAAAAGAAGATGTCAATACCCATATGCTTGACGAAATTCAAAAGTGGAACATTCAGCAAGGGTTTGGGGGAGAAGGTGGACTTTTCCCAAATTATTTGGTAGCCAGACAAAACCTCAAAGGAATTCAGTAAATTAGGGGTGTATGTAAGGTCGGAGGGTGCATTCCACAGGCTGTTGGTGAGAATAACAGTGGAGAAGCATGAATGCAACGTCTTTGTTATATTAATTAATCCCTCTCCAAACCCTGTCCTCTTTAATAAAACCCCTGTGTGTGTCCATGTGTGTGTGTCTTCTGGTGAAGTGCGCATGCGCGGGGCACTCTTTAATAAAGGACATCATTGCTGGGGAGAGTGCTGATTGGGTGCTCGCGGCTGTGCACATAAAATCCATTGCTGGGGAGACGACACACATACAATAATCAACTGCACGCCAGCACAGATTAAAATACTGTGTAAAATACTTTAGGCTTCTTGCAAAAATATTTTTGACAAAAAAAAATAAGACAAAAAACAGAATGAGGTCAAGGTCCCTTGCCATTTAATATAGACTGTTCCTACTAATGTTTATGCACTACTGTTCTAGCGCCCGTTATTGTAACGGGCTTAATGTCTAGTTAATGCATAAAATGCCAGTGAAAGGTCCATTTTATACTGTGAAATGCCTTTTCAGTATTTAAGGCAAGCAGAACTGCTGTCCCATGAAAGTTAAGCGTAGCAATACCATTGATGACATGTAGAAGGCGATGCCTCTAGCTAGTAGCTTGGAAAAACAGATTATAGAGCATATTTGTTAGACTTAGCCATGCTGGGTGTACAGTATTTCTATGCTTGATTTGGATAAATGAAAGTTAAAATATTGATGACTCTAATAGTGGTTAGGTGCCATAAAAATACTGCCAGAGTTTCAAAATATCTCCTCAGACATCCAAAGCAAATGCATTGATGATGTTATCACCACATTTGAAACCACGAATGCACTGACAATCCTCTGTATGTTTCCGCCATTATAGCTTAATTTAAAGGAATGCTCCACCCAGAATTTATTTTAATATACTATTTACCACATGTAGTGTGTAGTACTGACTTAGAAAAAAAAACTCGCACATCCAGAGCAGAGATTTAAAAAAAAGTTTATGATATAATTAAAACCAATGGTGACCAATGCTGTAAAATGGCAAACGATGTAAAAAACATCAATGGGAAAAAGGAAAAAAAATATTATGTTACTCATGTCATATACAGTAATCCACATCTCAGCTAGTCATATGCTCAACATGCATGCATTTTTTCCAAAAGTATTGTTAAATAGATACTTCTGGAAAAATCAGCACAAATAATAAACAGGAAACGCAAGTACCATTGGGATTTAGTTTTTCAACTGAGGATCTGCCTTTCCCCCTCATTCTTTGGTCAGGTGTCATGGATTCTGCTTTTCAGGCCCTTTACTGTGGTAAAAATCAAACAGACTGTGGGGATGGACTCTGGAGTCTTAAATTGTGTTTGCATTGTGTGGGAGTTTTTATGAGCTACTATTTGTGACATCACGCCTTTCAGTTCAATGTGTTCTCATACTTTTCTGGTTGGTATTTTGGCAGAATTACATGGATCATTAAAATACAGTGTGACTACAAAACTTTAGTTCTGGCTTAAAAGGCAACTCAGGCCCCTTCTTCAGCCAAGATGTAATATAGAAACTAGAGTTCCCTGTGTTTATATAGACACCAGGACAGATACAACATTGGAAAACCTTTTAAGGTTGCCTCGAAAGTTTGCATATTGTAATCTTTTTAGTTAGCCAATAAAAGGTGTCGTTTTGCTTGACTTCTCACTACATTCATAATGGCTAACATGGTACAACACCCTAGTACTAATGGTTGATATAGTTTGAGGATCACATTACATTTTTAAAAATATGTTCTACCCAAACTCCTGTGCTGGCATTTCACCCTATCTTCAAAATAATCTCTGCCATTTGCTTTTGTTTTTCTTTGGTTCTTTTTACCAGAATACAATGGTACTGCAATACAAATTGCAGTATTTTCATTTTTTACTAAACTTTCCAATATAAGGTTCTACTATGCAGTGTTCATTTGGTCTGATGTTGTATGTTAAGGTTTAAATAAGTAAACGTCTTGATAAAATGGCAAATATGCAGTCTGTTTCTGGTTTTGAAAAATTAAACCTGATACAGTTGAAAAATGTATTTTTTAATGTATTTTTATGACTCCGTATCTTGGCAGAAACTGAAGTTTTGCTTCTTAATTGTAGATTTTTTAAGAACATCTGGGTCTTCCCTGACCAGGAAATCAGAAGTTTGAAAATAAGAGGATTTTTTAGGAAGTCTAAAGAAAATAAAAGGATTATTTTCTAAAAATACTGCATACAATAAAATGCAATGACTATACTTGCTTTAAAATGTACACTTTTACTGTATGTTATATATCTGGGCAGTCTTGATGTTGTAGATTATTTGGGTTACCTGCACTCAAACATAATGCTGCAAATCAGAAAAATAATTTAAAATATTTTATTGTTATGTTTCTTAAATGTTAATTGTTTATAGAGCTCTATAAAGTTAAGTGAAGTAGTGCTCTGTTTAGGTGCACTCACATACTTCATATTGTGAAAAACTCCTACTTTCACCGCCAAGTCCGTTTACACTTCATGAAACAACTTGCTCCCAAAGGAGTGATTTTTTTGAAATTAAACACACTTGGTCTTCAAGGAAATTTATAAGGAAAGTTCAGTTATCTTGAATACAGAGTGTTGTATATAGCTATGAAATTGTAAGACCTGTCATTGGTGAAGTTTCAAACGTGTCTGTCTTAAAACAGAGAAACATTTTATGCAACCTTTTTTCTTCTTCATCTTTATCTTTTCCCACTTCTATGAGATTTTATGTGTTTGAGAAACCTCCTTATAGTTCGGCCCTGCACCTTCTTCCCAGACAGACTCTTTTTTTTCTTTACCATGATTCTTTGGCCCACGTTTATTGACTGCTCTCAGCACATGTCCATATGACTTCAACCTACTTTAATTTATTTTCTTACGCATTCTGTCTCTTTTGCACTACTGATATCATTTACAGTATTATTCAGTCCTTTGTAACTTCACACATCCATCTCAACATTCTAATTTCTGCCATATCCAACTTATTCGCCTGCACTCCCTTTACTGCCTATTTCTCAGCACCATGTATCCAAAACATTCTATGTAACTTCAATAATGGATAAATTTACTTTTTCAAATGGGGAGACTTCATCTTGTATATTTTTTATATTTTCTTCTTTTACTTGTCCGACAACCACTGTTAAGTTAGTTACAAGTTAACACCAGGAGAAGCATGTGCATGCAGGCTGCTGGTACACTAACTCCTCTTTCTACTATTGTTTACAATAAGTTAACTATAAAAAGTAAAATAAAAATCACTTATCTAGAAATTAATGTAAGAGAACAGGAGTTATGCAAGTGTCGCCCTGCAAGTACAGAGAATTGACAGATATGTACTCAGTGTTTGCATTACACTAAAAACGTCATTGTTGCCTTACCTACATATTATAATGACGCAACATTTTTCTGACAGTATAATTTATCAGCAAAACTCCAGACCTGGGGCTTCATGCATAACGGCGTGCGTAGAATTCGCACTATAACATGACATAAGCACAAAAGCCGAAATGTGCTTACGCACAGAAAAATCCAGATTCAAATGCACAATCTGTGCATTCGCCAACTTCCGCGTTCTTCCGCTACATAAATCCCGCTCAGCGTGGAAATAAATGCATGTGCTTGCTGTCCCGCCCCAACTCTTCCCAGAATTACGCCTCTTTGAATATGCAAATCAATATAAATAGCCCTTAAGCCCAGTGTTCTGTGAAAAGGCAATGGCAAAAGTACGAGGAAAAATAGAAGAATTTCAGCGAATTCCAAATGGAGGCAAAGAAAAACGTACTATTTGTTAGTTTAAACAGTTATATAAGCAATAAAAGGAAGTTGATTGAGTGACATTAAAGTAGAACATCATAAACTTCATCTTAAAATCGTTTGATTTACTAGTTTCTCAAATCCCATCGTAACTAAAGTAGCACATTAAATGCTTTGTTTTGTATTTGATCTTCTATGTGCTCTATGTGCCTGAATCACTACGTGCTCTTCCTCCGACAGGACACAGAATCCATTACGTTTGTAATATTACAGCTCTCTGAGTAATTAAAATACTGAGAAGTATACGTGATATCATTTTCATGATGATAGGAGTTAAAGCATGTTATTAAACATGGGAACACAGTGGCGCAGTGATTGTTCGTGTCTTACAGCAAGATTCTTGCTGCGCCATGCGCGACCTTCAATGAAATGCTTTATTACAGAAGTACTGTATTTTTCAAATGTACTAACCCCCAATTCCTGTCCTTACTTTTCTTTCTCCAAATACCCAATCGCCACACAATCAGCTCTGTAATAGATGTTAAGCCATCTGTAAGCTTAGAATGCTGATTCTTCAAAACTTTTAAGGAACATCGAAATATCTTCGTAATGTTTAATTATTCTATCCATCTATCCTTCCAGTGTTGCACCAGCCAGAGCATGAAAACAGCGCGAGGCAGGAACAAACCGTGAATGAAGCTCAAGCTCGCTAGCGCTGCGGCACCGTGTACTTAAAGTTAAAGTTTTATCTGTATAATATAATCAACATATTTTGCTGCATTTCATCTTAAAAATGATATTGTCATCATATGTAAACACGCGCTTTATAAAGTGGCTGAGGTTGTGCAATATTATAGCTGTATCGTAAGTACAACTACCGCATGGTAACTTGCAAGTACAAACAGTTCTACAAGGAACACTTGATGGACTGATTGAGTGCTTTTATAGTTCTTGGGATGAAACTGTTTGTGAACCGCGAGGTCCGAACAGGAAAGGCTGTGAAGCGTTGGTCGGATGAGAGCAGTTCAAATAGCGAATGGCTGAGGCAGCGAGTGCTTGATGCTGTATACCGAAAATTCTCTTTCTGATTGCTGTAGATCTGTGATTCACACTTAGATACAGTGATATAAATACTCCGAGTGGTGCAGTGCGAGTAATATGGAAAAAGATGATCTGCTGTGGCAACCCCTAATGGGAGCAGCTGACAGAAGAAGAAGAAGGTGCAGTGAGAGTAACAACGCTAAAGCAGTTATGGTATTTAGAATAGTTTGACCATTCTGTGGACCATTATATTGTTACAGGTTAATTACAATCAGATGCACTAAATTTATAAACGATATGCGATTAATTTCAGTGTATTTGATAAAGCTGCCGTCGTGGATGTGGATCTAAGAAAGGGTAACCACACAGGAACAGTAGCACTGCTCTGACGGTGGGTGCCGCCAGTCTGCAAAACCGAGCGGAGAACTTGCGTACGACAGGGTATGAGGTACCGTGGAAAAGTGCGTGGCTTTACGCCAAGTGTAGGTTTTATACATCGCGATTTGAACGTGGAAATTTTCCTTACGCAACATTTCTGTGCGTACGCACCGTTTATACATGAGGCCCCTGGTGCATAGCAGCCAATAATTTTACCTTGAGGCTTCAATTAAGATTTTAACTTTCCATTGGGTATGTCTTTTAAAAATGTTACATTTAAACATTTTGACCAACAATTAGTAATAGACCCCTCAAGACCAACAATTAACAACATGGCATTAATCAATAATTTTTGTTTATTTTAAAATTTATTTAAAACAATTCTTTTAAAACAACATTACAATGTCATACTGCTCTATTAAATAGTAATATCATAACAGGTACAACTGTTTACTTCAAAATCAATCTAGAGAAAACAAAAGAAAGGTAGAAAAAAGCAAGGATTCAACCCATACCCAAGAGAAAGAAAAAAAGAAGTGAGACATGAGCCAAAAAAAAAACTAACTTATAGGGTTTATGTTAGGGTCAGATCAGCTTGCTAGAAAAATGTTTTGTTAAAGTTGATTATCTTTTTACTTTACTTTTGAAAAGAGCACTGAACAGATAGATTTTTCACAGCTCTCTCATGAAAAGAGCAAAAACTTTATAAAGAGAAAATATTATTGCTGGAATATCATCATATTTATATTGAAAATGTTTTATAAAGTAAGTTACAAATAAGAAACGTTTGTAGTTTATGACTTACAAAGAAGCTCAGAAACTCATCATTTTTTAGTAATTGCAACAGCACAAAAAGTAATTTTTCATGATAGAATTTCCCATCTGGCTAAATTTGACATTTGTAATTTACTAGATTGTGTGTGTGTGCAGGGCATCCCCAAATACTAGAGTGGAACCTTGAAGAAAACAATAGCAAATGTCAACTTGGAGGCACGCCACAAAAAATAACATAACATTACTATTTGATGCTATATTCATAGGGCTGTTGACCTTCACTGTAATTACGTGCTGTGGAAGGGCTCCTTTAATGTCTGCTTTATAGAGGTGCTTTTCTGTAGCTGGGGGATGATTTTGACAAAATGGTGTACAATATTGGGCGGCATGGTAGCGCAGTGGTAGTGCTGCTGCCTCGCAGTAAGGAGACCTGGGTTCGCTTCCCGGGTCCTCCCTGCGTGGAGTTTGCATGTTCTCCCCGTGTCTGTATGGGTTTCCTCAGGGTGCTCCGGTTTCCTCCCACAGTCCAAAGACATGCAGGTTGGGTGCATTGGTGATCCTAAATCCTAAGTGTGTGTGTGTCCTGCGGTGGGCTGGCACCCTGCCCGGGATTTGTTCCTGCCTTGCGCCCTGTGCTGGCTGGGAATGACTCCAACAGACCCCCGTGACCCTGCATTAGGATATAGAGGGTTGGAGAATGACTGACTGACTGACTGACTGTACAATATTGGGAAGCCTGCTTATATGCAGAATATACTCTTTTGAGAAAATCGATAAGGGCCAATCTGAATGAGACAGAAGCAAAGTAATGTAGGAAACCGGAGAACAAAAACCCTAAGGGTGTCATTTATGGAATGAAAAGAGGCTAAAGATCTATCAGAAGGCAGGATAATGCATAAAGATCAAATGTTTCATGCATGGAAAAGTTGACATTTGCTCTCCATCTGGGTACTTTACTGTTAAGATTCAGAAATTCAGTATAAGTAGAGCTGTTTCGTCAGTAACGGAAAATGTATGTGACTTGATGTCTTAATTTATCAGTTCATATAGTTATACACTGTGCAATTTGTTAAATGAAATTGTAATTTGTAGGCCTCATATAATTAAGCTTATGGAGTAATTTTTATTTTTATTGTGTACTACTTAAGTTATTCATACTATGATATCCAGCCTTTTATATATATATATATATATATATATATATATATATATATATATATATATATATGGGTGTGTGTATGTCTGTGTGTGTGTGTATGTTTGATATAAATCAATGAATGTATCCTCTTTGGGATGGAAACTGACCCAAAGACAATGAGCTAATGAAGGTCTTAGTTATCATGAATTCCACAAATGTACTAATTATAATCAATTAATTAATTAATTAATTAATTAATTAAGGAGTGGGAATTCTGATTTACAAAGAAATCCCCTTTGTACCAACGGAGCCAAAAAGAGACCATGAAGGGCAATATACTAGGGTCGTGGAAAAACTGCCTCAAACTAAAGTAATTCTGGTCATAACATATACACTGTGTTTTGTCTATAAATAATTTACAGCTAAAGTTTTTGGTTAATTCCAAACACAAGGTCTCAAAAATTTGTATTGTCTGGAAATAGCAATTGTTTATTACAACCTGGTTTAAATAGACCATTAACATCCAATACTGAAACATCTAAAATTGCTGCAGAAATCTCATATTTGATTTAAGATCATAGCCTTTCAGACACGTAAAAATGTCTTTACCCGTACTTGAGACAATATTCTCTATTGCCAGTATATTATAATTATTCACAAATTAGCCTTTCCCTATTGATAACAACTTTCAGCCTTTGCTTCATCTTGTAAATATGATGCTGTTATTATTTTGGACCATATTCTTTTTATTCTGGAGCTTAATTTATTAGGCTATATTAGTACAAATCACCACTTGCAGATT
Organism: Erpetoichthys calabaricus; assembly: GCF_900747795.2. Taxonomy (NCBI): domain Eukaryota; kingdom Metazoa; phylum Chordata; class Cladistia; order Polypteriformes; family Polypteridae; genus Erpetoichthys; species Erpetoichthys calabaricus. Next base: position 190,632,514 of record NC_041394.2, on the reverse strand, counting down.
AAAACAGTTAATGGTAGTGGATGAAGACTTTAGTAATTTCTACACACTTCATAAGTTCATACCTAGTTAAGTTCACAAGTTCGTACTTAGGAGAACACTTCAGGAAAAACTCCTAAGTATATTTCGGGACAAATCATTTTATATGACTTTCATAAAATTAGAAGTAATTGTTGAGATTTTTAAGGCTTTCCAGGGATAGACTAATTTGCCTAATGATTTATAAAAAATGTCATTATAAACAGACCACAAGAGAAACAGAACAACTGATATATGTCATATCACTCACATTATACCTAAAATCATAATTTACTTTATAAGGAATGGTGCAAAGAATTTGGCAAGAAGTTATACATTTTGTTCTAAAATTATATTTTACTAGTCCACACCCTCAGTTGTAGCTACAGCTAGTTAGAGATTATGACTTAATGCTTTTTAATTTTCTTTCTTTTTTAGTTTTTGTACTGTTGCTATCTTTTGATTGGGTTGTATTTTGAAAGGTGGTATTTAAATTCAACAAAACTTATTAAAAAAAAGACACTCTTCTAACACTAATATAATTATGCTCATATAGTAGTAAATAAGTTGAGCTGTACCTTATTGATCTGCTTTTGTCTTTGGTCTTCAAGATCAGTACTAAAAATTCTGATTCCATCTGTATGAAAAAGGTAAACAAGATAAACAGTTTGCACTGGCAAAGGTGTTTTTTTAATTTATTAATCTTTATGGAAGGCATTTTATCTTAAACAATTGGAAATATACAGTAAGGTGGACATGCAATGCAGTATTTAGACCTTAGCAAATTAATCTGTTTTTTAGCCTATTTTAGGTCACTTCACAAATCCTCTTTTAGAGGAAAATACAAACTGCTGCAAATGCAAGCAACAGATATAAAATGCTATGGTGTATAGACAGATACACTAATTAGCATTTTAATGAGCTCATATATGTACCAGAAAGGAAGAATGATCCATATAGCCCTTAACATACCAAGCCTAAGTCGTCAACATTGGTTACCAAGCTGGGGTCTTCTGAGGACCCCATGTTTTTTTTATTATTTCTCAACTGTTTGTTGTGGAAGGTTACTCAGATTAGGTTTTTTGGGGTTTTTTTTCTTCTAAACTGTTCTGTGATATTTCTGACCACTCCTTCAGCCTACATTTAATTAAAATGAAACTACATCTGGCAGCAAAGTGCTAATTTCATCTTGATACATTTGCTTTGAAGGGTTAAGGGAACACCAGTAGTAAGGTTAAATGTAATAGATGTCAAATAAAAGGTTTGTGTAGGGGGCATAATTTGGGTGGGAAGTCTGCTAGAATATCTTTTCAGCAATACCAGTTAATCTGTTGAGGCGTTATGATCCATCTCAGGAATTATCAAATAATAGACAACGCTGGTTTATGAATTACAAGGAAGCTATTACATTTATTACTGAATTATTCCAAAACATAATGGCATCTAAGAAAGATCTTTTCATTGATCAACATTATTTACTACTATTAATGTTGTTGGCCAGTATGATCATTTTTTGTCAACAATTGTTTTGCAAGGTTTAAAATTTTCAAACACTGACAGTTTCAAGATACATACTCCTGAATGAGGTGAAAAATCCATACTTGTTAATAATCTCTGCTTAACTTAACAAAGACTATATATGTATAAGAGGAGTGTGCCACACATGATGTTAGGTCATCAGTGGAGCTCTCAGGAATTCAGGGTAGGATATTGCCCATTTTATATTTAAATTAACAATAAAGATTCAAATATAGTTAATAATTATACTAAACTGGAAGTTTAACAGGTATTAATTAAATTAATGTTTAATAAATATTTTAGGATATTCAGTACTTGATAATTTAAAATTACACTATGGTATAGAAGTTTGTTTTAGAAAAAATGTTTATTTTATTCTTTATGTTTGAAACTTCTTCTATACATGTATCGTGCTAATCTCTTGAATATGATTATTTTCAGATTATCAATAAGATATTTGTCTTCCTTTAAAATGGAAACTGCTTCAAAAATCAACCAATCACTGGAGACTGTTGTTAGATATTATGCTGCATTCAAGCATAATATGAGACGCACAACACCTTATCCATCTTTCATCATTTCTGTTCACATATCTTCTACAACTGTTGACTTTGTTGAGCTTTTTGACCACCGCAGTTACCTCAGAGAAATTAACTTAGCTCCACCCAATTCTTTCGCTCTGATTGAAGGTTGAAGAGTGTATTCACCTGTTTAATAGTTATTAAAACTGCTAATGCAACCTCTTGATGATATTCCCAGTCAAGGTCCGTATTTCTGTACCCCATTGATTAGAATAAATTTGCTGACAATCCTAGCCAAGTGTTCCACATTCTCAGTTTATTCCTAAATCTTTTTCAGTCTGCATTATAAGTCATCATATTCTTTTCAAACTCTTTTTACACAAAAACTATTATTTTCTTCACCACTGTTCCTGCTTTATTCCTACTCTGTAAGTACAGTACATCTTGGCGATATTACTGCAGAACTTGTGCCAAAGTTTTCTTTCATTTACTTAACATTGTCCTTCACTATTAGTATCCAGTGACAATTCCTGAAGTTGTTGCAATAAGTGTCACTGAGCACTGTTTGGCTATTTGCATATACAGTGGAACCTTGGGTCACGACCGTAATTCGTTCCAAAACTCTGGTCGCAACCCGATTTGTTCATGACCCGAAGTAATTTCCCCCATAGGATTGTATGTAAATACAATTAATCTGTTCCGGACCGTACGAGCTGTATGTAAATATATATTTTTTTAAAGATTTTTAAGCACAAAAATGGTTAATTATACCATAGAATGCACAGTGTAATAGTAAACTAAATGTTTACTTCTTCTGCTTGGGCTCTCGCTCTCGCGCTCTGTCTCTTGCGCTCTCTCTCTCTCGCTCACTCGCGTTCTCATGCTCTCTTGCTCGCTCACTGCACAGGGAATGCACAGGGCGAGACTGAACATACTGTATGTGTGTCCGAACCGGAAGGGAAACTGGCTTGTCCGTCACCTGAGTGTGTGGTCGTGAACAGATGCAAAAGTTTGGCAAACTTTTTGGTTGTAACCCGATTTGTACATGGTCCGAGACGTTCGTGACCCGAGGTTCCACTGTACCTCAGTAATGATGTTGTATGGTACAATTTGATATTGAAGTTGTTGGGTTCCACTTAAATAGTTGTATCGCAGTAACTGTGTTCTATTTTTGTATATTTGCTAAATGTACATGGTTGTGAATACGTTGTAGGAGCCAGACATACAAAGTTCTCACTATAGGACAATTAGAAAAAACTGAATACTTTCAAAATTAAAAAAGAAAGTGAAGTCTAAACCAATATGGTAAGGAACCTGAAACCCTTTGAATGTGTTCACTTCTTTTTTTAATTATCCTGTGAAGCTACAGAAAGTACATATTAACATGCTTACGTTTTGTTTTCATGTAGTTAATACAGTGTGCATTTTTTCCTAAATACTTTAGTAAGAACGAGAATCTCTAGATGTTTGTTGTCCAGTGCTCAAGTGAGTTAAATGTTTTTCACTTGAAAGTCCTTCATTCTTCGCATAAATAGGTAAGCTTTCCCTTTTGGTTCATTTTGTTTGCATGATTGTGGACTTCAGTGTTTGTTGACTTGCTAAATTTTTTAACAGTAGAAACAATTTAGCAGCTTTAAATAATTATAAAAAAAAAAATTGTGGCCTGCGGCACATGAGATCTACAAGTTGGACATCAAGGAAGATGATTCATTATATACTTTATGTTTAAAATGACATGATGTAATTGATGTGTAGTTTCAGCTTTCATTGCTGCTAGCAGTGAAATGTTTTAGTACAAAACATATTATTTTCACACTAGAATATTACTAATTATCTCTGTGTGGTGATAATATATTCACTGGCAATTGTTTAACTGAGATTAATTGAGCTGCTTTTTTCTATATAACTAATGTGTCATGGAGTAGTTCAGAGAACATTCTAGAGTTTAAAAATATTTCTTTACAACATTTTATACTGCTTTGTCATTCTTGTTAAGCTATTGTTACACTAACAAATGTTCCTTTTTTTAAAAAAAATGTACTGTATCAATTTGGCAGTCCTTTTACCTCATTTTTTTTCAAGTAGCTGAGACTGGCAAAAAGCCAGCTCTCCTAACCATAATGTAGATGACCTTTTTTTCTACATAATTTCCTGTGTTTGAATTTCCTGTATTTTTGTTGTACAGAATATAAAAAAATAAAAGTCCATATTTTCACTATTGTGAAAGGGAAGGATACTGAGAAATTTAGTGTTACACACAACACTGCTTTTCTCCCTGAATAAAAATTCTCATACCCAAATAAACATGCACACACAACCTGAAAGAGCCATCTTCAGTGAAAAATATAGGCACTGTGGCTCATTACTTCGAGCACATTAGCAGCCCATGGGGATAGCAGAAATGCTTTACTGTAAGAGTTTAATTTTGTATCTGCTCTCTTGGGCTTGGTGGTATGGCATTGTTTTTATTGCTCTTGGAAATTGTTGATGTCACCTGTATGAGATGCCAGCTAGATTTCCCTGTAACACAGTTTGTTTTTATAGTGCCAAGATCTATAAACTGATTATAACCTTATGTGCTGTACATTCAAGATATATTTGTGCTTCATTATAAAGTATATCAAGTCTTCTGTTGAAATGTATTTGAATTTTTTATATTGATGTTGCTTAACAGTTTGTAATTGAATACATGTATATTTAGTATATAACAATGTATACCATTTATGAAGTGGCATATATTGGAAACAACTAAAGTTTCAAGATAACAAAGCAATTATTATAAATAGCTTAAAGGCTTTAACATTCAGATCTCTTTGAGTAATTATTTAATGAAAGGGAGCTTAACTATCGGCTTAGGGATTTTTAAGAAGCATTAAGTTAAACAGAGATCTGATCTTAGATACAGTAAATGTGTTAGTAAACTTAATGCAGGTCTGCCATCTGCTATTTGCATTGTTCAGCAAGTGATTTGCAGCTTTCTTGAATCTTTGTGTTCATTTTAAGTGACATATGCCTAACCTCCAAGTTATGATCTTGGGTTTAATTTTATTTTATATCATCTAAGATTTTTCATAAAGGTGCAAAAAATCTTTAGATTGATCTGTTATTATTATGCAATTTCAAACAAATTGTGTTTGCCTCTAAGCAGAGCTGATTAATCACTGGGCACTATGCCCAGGGTTTACAAATCTCTTAAAGGCTTAAAAGAAAGTTTTTATGTCTATAAAGTCTAAGAAAAAAAATAACTAAGTAAAACGTAATACTTGAATTAAATGGAATATTTTTATTACTTATTTAAAAACATATTTAAAAAACTGCTTGAATTATAGGTAGACAGATGTTTGGGACAATAGAAACTTGAGAAAATGAGAGTGAGCACTCTGTTCTTAATGCCATGGAGACTAAATAATCCAGTACTGATTTGAAGCTGTTCTTTTAATGCTGACCATTTTGATTATTAAGAGTTTTTGTCAATAGGAGATTTTAGTGTTTAGCATTCAGATATATAATAAAAAACAGCTTGAGACATTTAATAAAATTTTAAAAAGCAAGGCTTTAATATTGAAGCAGCCACACTAAAATGAACGAGGAAGTGGAATACCATCAGTTCGTAAGTGAGATTGAACAATCTGTGGCATTGTCATGTGTTTGTTTGTTCTTATAAAAAAATAGTTATCTGCTTTATATGATTTTGCATTATACTAATTTCAATGGGTGCTCTGTATACGAATCAGGAGTATGCTTGTTTGAAGTATGTTTGATGCCCACGTTACCCCAAGGTGCATTCCAGGTTCTGTCCAGTTGTCTTCTTTAGTGAAAAAAACATGTTACTCTAGGGCAAAGAAAGTTAATAAGTCATTCATGTATACATCTGGAAAGTGGTCTTCAGTTTTGTGGACTTTTGTGGACAGTTTTGAGGATGTTTCTGTTACTGCAGCAGTAGTACTTTAAATTACATAATCCTTCTAAGAATCTAAACACCCTGTTTGGTTTAATTAATGGTTTGGTGGTAGTGAGTTCTCTATAAAATTGAGATAAAGAATTTATTGGTTCTAGATTGACTCATTACCATTGTAAACCTGTCTTTAAACATAAATTGAGAAATTCTCATAGAATACCATATACTGTAATAACTAATTTCAGTGCAGAATCTTGCTTGATATTAAAAAAATGTGAACTTGTTCTGTACTGATTTTTAAGTACTTGGGTAGGCAAAGTAAAAGGAGATATTAAATATAAATTTATGAACTGGCATTCTTGTGACTTTCTACATAAATTATTAATTGTTATTATGTATTTGGCAGACACATTTACCTCAGGCAACATGAAAGTTCAGTTTATGTTACAGTTGTTTATTTTGTTAAACTGCAGCTCAGGCAGCTTAAGTGATTTCGCTGCTGGTCACACACTGAATTACAGGTATTGACAGAGTGGTGACCTTGTGGTTTAAAGTTTAAAGCCCTATCCATGATGCTGCACTTCCTAACATAATACATCTTACTCAATTCACCAATAAATGTCTAATTTCCTATGCTGAATTTCTATGTTCAGTAAGTGCCTTTTCTAGAGTGATTTTTTTACTATGCAAATCATTCAGTTACATAAGAGATTTAGTCAGAAACTAATGAAGAATTCTCTCATTTTTATCTGTCCATGCTGACCTGCTTGGATCTGATCAGGTTGTGTGTTATTTTGGCTTCATACACAGCTGCTAGTGAGATTGCCATGGCCATTGTATTTCTTAGTATTGTTCCTGCTCGCTGAGAGTTTTTGCACGTCATGAAATATTCACAGTACAATCAGGCTATTTTAAACTGTCCAATATTGGTTGCAAGTGTGTTATTTCCTATTGCGCTGTCATTGACTGGGATGTTATCAGCTGTCAGTTTATTTTTGTGCACATTTTTTCTGTTGTGTACATAGTGAATTTACTGTTATTTCCAAATGAGTTTGAATTTAAATGTGTTGATCACACTATTTAAATAACAAAATATTCACACATAAAAGGCAGAATAGTTATTAGCATCTCTAGGAGACTGTTCAAATCACAGTCCTGTTACTTTCTGTGTGGGATTTTCTCCGGATACTCTAATTTTCCTAATATATCCCAATGGCTTGCCGTTAGGTTAAAGTAGCAACTCTGAATTGTTTTAGTGTGGGTGTATGTGTGATTGTGCCCTGTAAAAGACTAGTACTCCATTTAAGATTGCCTTCTGCTTTGCTCCAGTAGTATGACCATTACTGCCAGGGTAATGTAGTGAGTTTAATTAACGGATGATTAATAATGAATGTATTTAACAATTTCATAACACATGTATTGAATTGTTAGTGCTCTGTACTCTTTACAGTAAAAACAGATTTACAGTATAGAAATGTATTCCCTTTCACTTTATTAGACAGACACTATTCTTTACCTGTTTTATGGCTGCTCATTATTACTAATATTTTGTTAACATCAGGGCAAAATAAGAGGTTTTCAAAAGTTGCAAAGGTATAAAATACAAATCAGATTAGCCTTTTACAATGTTGCGGTGGTCACAGAATGATGTAGTAACATACTTCACTTCTGAATTAGAAATAACAATTGGAGAAGCACATAATGAATTAACCTCGCAGTAAGGAGACCTGGGTTCGCTTCCTGGGTCCTCCCTGCGTGGAGTTTGCATGTTCTCCCCGTGTCTGTGTGGGTTTCCTTCGGGTGCTCTGGTTTCCTCCCACAGTTCAAAGACATGCAGGTTAGGTGCATTGGTAATCCTAAATTGTCCCTAATGTGTGCTTGGTGTGTGGGTGTGTGTGTGCCCTGTGTTGGGCTGGCACCCTGCCTGGGATTTGTTCCTGCCTTGAGCCCTGTGCTGGCTGGGATTGGCTTCAGCTGACCCCCGTGACACTGTGTTAGGATATTGCGGGTTGGACAATGACTGACTGACTGACCCCCACATACTGCATTAAAAGTATTTATTCAAAGACTGAATGTAATGTATTTTGTTTGGATATATGTACAGTAATCCCTCCTCCATCGCGGGGGTTGCGTTCCAGAACCCCCCGCGAAAGGTGAAAATCCGCGAAGTAGAAACCATATGTTTATATGGTTATTTTTATATTGTCATGCTTGGGTCACAGATTTGCGCAGAAACACAGGAGGTTGTAGAGAGACATGAACGTTATTCAAACACTGCAGACAAACATTTGTCTCTTTTTCAAAAGTTTAAACTGTGCTCCATGACAAGACAAAGATGACAGTTCCGTCTCACAATTAAAAGAATGCAAACATATCTTCCTCTTCAAAGGAGTGCGCGTCAGGAGCAGATAATGTCAGAGAGATAGAGAGAAAAGCAAACAAATCAATAGGGCTGTTTGGCTTTTAAGTATGCGAAGCACCGCGGCACAAAGCTGTTGAAGGCGGCAGCTCACACCCCCTCCGTCAGGAGCAGGGAGAGAGAGAGAGAGAGAGAGACAGAGAAAAACAAACAAGCAAAAATCAATACGTGCCCTTCGTGCTTTTAAGTATGCGAAGCACCGTGCAGCATATCGCTTCACGAAGCAGCTGCACAGAAGGGAGCAACGTGAAGATAATCTTTCAGCATTTTTACACGAGCGTCTGTATCGTCTAGGTGTGCGAACAGTCCCGCTGCTCAATCCCCCTACGTCAGGATCAGAGAATGTCAGCGCAAGAGAGAGAGAGAGAAAAGTAAGTTGGGTAGCTTCTCAGCCAGCTGCCAATAGCGTCCCTTGTATGAAATCAACTGGGCAAACCAACTGAAGAAGCATGTACCAGAAATTAAAAGACCCATTGTCCGCAGAAATCCGCGAACCAGCAAAAAATCCGCGATATATATTTAAATATACTTACATATAAAATCCGCGATAGACTGAAGCCGCGAAAGGCGAAGCGCGATATAGCGAGAGATTACTGTATTTATTTATTAATTCCTTATATTTTATTGCTTTAAAAATGGCATTACGGTGAATTAGTTACAGATCAGTAAGATATACTGTACTACATCTTATTCATACTAAATCACATATCCCAACCAACACATCTGTTGTATAGAGCAGAGACAAAATAAGACTTAATTTGAATTAACCAGTTGGTAGCCTGTGAAAGAACCAGTTTGAAAAGAGTTATCTGGCTACAAAGCATAAACTAGTAGGGGAAAAGCATCTATTTAAAACAAAATGGATCACTTGATGGGATGAGAGCAAACTGTGATGTAAATATAGGTTCTCCTTTATCACATTTCATGCATACTTTAGCCACTTGTTATACTCTGGTGTCACCCCGTTGGGTTCTCATTCACATTCAACCAATCAGTTTTAAAGTTAGACTTTGACATCGTAAAGGAAAGACTTAATGCTCAATAACAGAAACCTGAAGAGATCAAATTCCCTATGCCCTACCTGTGGCTGTATCAAGATGCTATATAGACTATATTCTAAGTTGAGCTATCCCTGAGTTATCGTCCAGATTTCATGAAAGTGCAGCTATTTTTAGGAGATGCTAGAAGATACTAAGCATCAAACATATATACTGTCAGGCTTATGTAGTGGTTAGTAGCAGTTGTTCTAAGTTTTGCCTGGTTATTATTTGAAAAATCTGTTATATATTTAAATTGGGGGAAAATACTGTGTTTCAACTAAATACAATAGGTAATCCCAATTCAATATGAAGGTGAGGTTACTACTACAGGTTAGCAGAGTAGAGCTTCAAATGTGACAGACAAACAGTGTCATGCAGATTGTTATGGTTGTGTAATCGTGGGAGATTACACTTGATAATCTGATAAAATCGTCATCTGCTAATAATAATGGTCAAAATTGCCAACCGCAAGTTCAATTAGCAGTACTTAATATTCTGTGTTCCAGGAAACATGGAGCATAGTCAGAAAAAACAGTTTTGTTATACAGTAATTACATGATTTCACAGAGGAGAGCAAAGTTCTTGACTAACTATGATGCACTAAGAAAAGGAATACTGTCTTGAAAGTGGGTTACATAGCTTTCTTTTTTCTTGAAGACATTTAAAAGCACAGAAGGACAATATGGCCCTGCAGCCATTTCTCTTTATAGTGAAACACAGATTTCAGCCTCTGTTCAGCATTGATTGCCTTGTGTGTTTTATCTTCTGTTGTGCAACTCATTTTATGAATGAATCTGCTGTTCATACAGCATCTTTGAGCTTCCTCTGTGGTCAGATGCTATCGGAGTCCCTCACCACATTTCCTGTCTTTTTCTTCTTTCTTGCTCATAAAATTCAGCACAAAATGGCAATGAATTCTTTTCCGTTCAGGATTTTTTTTTCTACTTCATAAATTACAAAATTCAGGAAATAAGTCATTTATTTAATAAGACTACAACCCCAAGTTTAGCTGCAGAATGCTTACATTTGAAAGAGTCCACACGAACAGCAGCTTTTTTTTGGCTTTGCACAATTTTTAAAGCAGGGTATTATTCAAAGTCATTAGCAGCTGCAGCTGGTGTTGTTTCCCAAAGTGTCTTTCGAATGTGTAATGTGTGTCTCGTTGTTATCTAACATAGCTACAGTACCTACTAGTCTTTGGAAAGAATTGCACGTATATGGCTTCAGATGATGATGACACACAGTGAACTAAACTGACATAAACCTATACTATCAGTTCAAATAACCATAGGTCAATGTTTAAAATTACATTAAGTATTTTTTTAAGTAACTGCCTTGGCCTGCAGTGCAAGTTGAATACATTTTTAAAGAGTATGAAGGAAATAAATAGTATATAAATGAATTGAGTAGTAATGAATGGTTGACTGAAAAATGATTGGTGATTTTGTCATTAATTACTTGATAACTCACATTGTAATCACATTTCTTCATACAGTAAGGTGAGTAAAATGCTTAACTGTAATATCTTCTGGCATTATTAAAGAACTATGTCCTGGAATAGAATGAAATTGTGTTATCTACTTACTGCTGTTCCTGGTGATGACATGTTGCATTTTGGCTGGGCATGCAATTAAGAATTTCACTATACACTGTACACATGACCTGCTATTACTACTACCACACACACACACACACACACACATGCACACACACACACACACACACACACAGATTTGACTTGGACAGATACAGGCAAAAAATTAAATGATGCAGTTCAAATGTGTGCATGTATCCAGGTTACTAATTTGAAGCATTACTAATTGTAAGTCTGGTCAATGAAAAAGTAGCTTGCTGGAAAGAAGTGCAGAACAGTGTAGTATTGACGAATGTTCTTGTCTCTTGTATTAGGTTTACGGTTTTTAAATCCTGTGCATGGTCACAAATTGTAAAGATTCAGCTTGATCTGCTGGATCAGAAAAGGAACCCCCACTTATGTTTTGAATAGTAACTTTCTCTAACACATGTATAATTCTTTTTATTTATAATATTCCATATTGTTAGTAAGACACCATCACAAGGATTTTAAGAAAAAAATGAAGGATGCTGTATTTGGCTGTCACTGATATGTGCTTAATATTATATTTGTGTTTTCCCTTTGTTTGTGTAGTTTACATGCATTATGTATCTACTGTTTGTAGCTGCACTTAAGAAATAATGTCAATCAGAAAAAAATGGTCAAATTAGCCTGAAAACTAGCATACAGAACTGAAAACATATGACTAAAAGATCATTCAGAACCAGAGCATGATTTTTTTATAACTGTTAGAAAATATCACCATGCAAACTTAGTTTGTATAATGGATGGTAAGATGTCGATGATAGGGTATTGTGCAGTCCTGTTGCCCATTAGAGGCAGCAGGCAATTGACTATCATAACATGACACATGTAGTTCTAATTAAGATTATTTTAAGAGTTGTCTCCTGATGACATACTGTATTTATCTGGATTCCCACCATTTACAAATTCATTGTTTGCTAGCCTCATAAAGACTCACTACTGAAGATGAGCTGATGCCAATCAAGGGTGCTTAGGCCTAAATAGACATAACCTTGATTGCAAGATTTTAGTGGCTTACATTGTATTGAAGCTGAGAATGGAGTCTGATGGTTGGTGGCCCGAAATCAGTTGCATTATCCAGTTATTGGGATTAAATCACTGATGTAGAGTGCTGTGTGAACCTGTTTAATTGCCCATCTTTCCTCACCTGGGTTGTTCTTGTGGGTGTCCCAGATACTTTCTGTTTCATGTGACATCCTTTCTGTGAACAAGACACATTCATAGTTCCAATGCCACATCTAAAAAGTACCCCTGCCCCTATTTCAGTCATGTGGATGACAATCTCATCATTCAGACTTCCAAAAATGTCCCCATGATATGATCTTGTAATCATTATTTTGATAATGTCGCACATGCAAGTAGGAATTTCACTGTACTCTGTACACTTGTCAATAAATAACTCTATAATAATGTTTTTTTTTATGAGGAGCCTGATTAGTAGCCCTCTAGTGGCAGTGATAGCCATGATGGCGCTGCAAACCTAATTATGTATCTGGTCATGCTGGTCATGCTGATCTCCTTTTCAATGTGAACCAACTTTTTTTTTTTTAAATTTATGATAGATAATATTCATCTATCCTTTTTTAACTTTTTAAATCCATTTATTTCTTTTCAGTGTTAGAAGTGGGCCAAAGCCCATTTACATGTACATGCATACTTACTGTATACAAATATGCTTACCATATCACAGACCTTTGCTTCCACATATATAAATATATAGCGAGGGACGGCTGGAATTGCACTGGGGTGAAACGGTGCCTCAGATTCCCACAGGGCTATATGGGAATTGTTATTTGCCGGCTCAGCCTGCCAGGAGTTGCTGCAGAGCCCATCTTTGGGCTTCCGCCACACCTTGGGAGGGATTCCAGACCTCCCAAATGATCCACCTGGCCAGCAGCCACTACTCCAGGAGCCAGAGTCAGGAAAGAGAAGACAAATCTTGGAGGAGGAATGGAGGAATACAGGAACAAGAGAGACAGTAAAGAGGAAGAAGAAAAAAGACAATGACAAAGTCCTGTGATTTGTGATTAGGTGGTACTTATGTATTGTGCTGCTGTGAGGAGCAAGAGAAAACACTTCCCCGCTTATAATAAACGTGTGCTGTGTTGTGAAGCATGTGCCTGATGTCTGTATGTGTCGGGTTTGGGCAGCTGGTGCACCCCCTGCAGGCCACAATATGTATAATATATATAAAGAATGCATTGTTACGTATAATGTAAATAAACATGACGCATTTGTGCATACCAGCTGATCGTATATAAATATTACTTTATTGACCCATGCGTTTAAATTTCCTGCCTTTATTAGAAACATACTATATAGAGTCATAGTGCAAAACCATTTATATAATTTACTTTATTAAAATTAGAAATAGGTCATGAATTGTAAAGTGTTCTTGTAACACCTGTGTGAATACTCAGCTGTGTGAGCAGCAGGATTAGAAAAAAAGAGTAAATTTAGATTGTAAATATAGCTTTTGCAGATTGTCACCCTTTGATCTCCTGCAAGTTCCAACCCATGTAGCTTCAAAGCTGCCTTCCTTGAAGGCTTGTTTTGCTGCACCATTTATTACTAAATGAGGTCTATTTTTGTGGTTAAAGACAAAGATTAAAAGAAAAGCTCTTTGAAAAAACTAATTGTTTGTTACATTGAACATAGCACCAGACCAAAGTTTCCTTTTTTTAGCACTTGTATTTCCCTAATGCATTGATTTTAATTTTTAAAATGTGGCAGAGCAACAGGAATGTAGTGGGCAGAAAACAATTTTACTTTACTATTTGGTTCTGACTCTAGTTTCCCAAAGTATAGTATAAACCATAATGATTTTTAGAATACTTGTTCACATGTATTCAACAAAATACTCTTAAAATAATAGTTTATGGCTATATAAATAAAATAATCATGGAGAATACAATTTTGAGCATTGAATGTAGTACTTTTAGCAGCAGGAATAAATAATCTGTCTTCATAATGAGTATGAACTTGAACTTAATTTGTTTAGCAAAAAATCATGTTTATGACAGTTTTGGAATGTTTAGAAATTTTGAGTTATCATTTGGTATGAGACATGACATGTGTTATAGTGGAAGCTCACATTTCTCCATTACTCAAATGGAAGTAGTGAGTACACAAAGGATGTGAAATGGATGGTGGCATAGTTTGCGTGGTAACTTAGAGAATGTGGTTGTGAATCTGGTTCTAGGCACACTTTGATGGCTCAGAAAAGCCACATACGTCTGACCTTTTAATTCTTGTTCTATATCTTACAAAGAACTATGTGTTTCATTTGGTGGGTTCTGGATTACTGAGAGGTGTTATGGAGAGACAGTGGGTTGTACAAAGCATATTACACTAAGATACATAGGTTTTTAATACTTAAGCAGACTGTTTGACCAATATATTGGTCAAAACATATTTTGCATATTTTTGTTTTATCATATGTGCCACATATTTCTAATTAAACTGTTCACTAAAACTGTATTTGTTATTATTTTGCCCTTCAAGGATTTGCTTTTATATACATTTTGTGAATTGAAACATGTTAAAGCCAGTGGCTCACTTAGGCGAGTTTGGTAAAGAAGACTTCCCTTTTCATGTTATTTTAAGACAGTTCAAGAGAATCCTGTCTGTCATCATATCTTACAGACTGATTAGATAGTCCAACTGAAATTCGCATCATGATGGACTTAATAGTGTTTCTATGCTAATAAATATTGTAATTATCTTAATTATCTTACTGTATTTGCTTGTGTTCCATATAATAGCTCCAGATAATAATTCCATATATAGCTGGTGGTGGATTTTAGGAGGACCAGGCCCCTCCTGGACCCCATGATCATCAGATGTGACTGTGTGCAGAGGGTACAGACCTATAAATACCTGGGAGTGCAGCTGAATGATAAATTGGACTGGACTGCCAATACTGATGCTCTGTGCACGAGAGAACAGAGCCGACTATACTTCCTTAGAAGGCTGGCATCCTTCAATATCTGCAATAAGATGCTGCAGATGTTCTATCAGACGGTTGTGGCAAGCGCCCTTTTTTACGCGGTGGTGTGCTGGGGAGGCAGCATAAAGAAGAGGGACGCCTCACGCCTGGACAAACTGGTGAGGAAGGCAGGCTCTATTGTAGGCATGGAGCTGGACAGTTTGACATCCGTGGCAGAGTGACGGGCGCCGAGCAGGCTCCTGTCAATCATGGAGAATCCACTGCATCCACTAAACAGTGTCATCTCCAGACAGAGGAGCAACTTCAGCGACAGACTGCTGTCAATGTCCTGCTCCACTGACAGACTGAGGAGATCGTTCCTCCCCCACACTATGTGACTCTTCAATTCCACTCGGGGGTGTAAACGTTAACATTATACAAAGTTATTGTCTGTTAAACCTGCATTTTTATCACTCTTTAATATTGTTTTTTATCATCTAATTTTTACTGTCACTCAGCTTTATGAATGCCATCCTTTGTACCATTTGTTGAAGCAACAGGTAATTTAATATCATTAGTGATCTTTATCAGTTTCCCCCAAACCAAAAGATGCACCTACAGACAAGACTTAAAATAATTTATTTTAAGCTCTAAAAACATAAATGATGCAGTTTCCAAGCCGTTAAAGTGCATTTGGGTGAGCTATTTTATTTCTCTCTCAGAATAAATTATTTAATTATTTCCTTTACTGCTATTGTTAAATGCAGTTATATAGCACTTAATTCAATAATAATTATCAGACTTTATGATCTGACTTTTTTTTGTAATAGCAAGTACTGGTGGAATATTTATACGTATAGTACTTTTCATAAATCTTTTTACAGTTTATGATAACTGTGTCTGTGTTTCTAATTGGTTAATGTACCTCAAATGTTTTGTGTTGCTTTTTGTCCATGAATCAGGTTAACTGTTTTACCCTAGCAGTTTATTAATCCAGTGAGATTGTTTCCTGGCACTGAATTATTTTTTTTCTGTGTATGCTTCCGTTTAGCAGAGTGTTCCAGTTTTTTCATGCTCATTGTGTGTTTTTTCCTCTTTTGGTGGGACCTTTTGTAGCTTAACATGTTTTCTATAGCATTTAATGTAGGGTTAAACTGTCCAAGGTGAAAGTATTGGCAAAGTACTGCTAAGTGTACTGTTATTAACATTTTCATGACCATCCAGGTAGCCCATGTTAAATGAGCAAAAGACCCACAGCAGACAGTTTGTTTTTGGATTTCTCTGTCACTTCTAAATGCAAAACCATGTTCACTCTTGGTCACCTCTCTTCAGTAGCAACTGGTTTGAAATTATAGAGCATTGTTATTTAAAAGTTAGACAAGATAACAACAAAGTGCTAGAAGCAGCTTAGTGTTAATTATCCAAGCTTCAAATAAATTAGAGATATTTTATGGACTGTGGGGGTTGCTGAAGACCCAAATAACAACCAGAGAACTTAAATTTACAACAGTAGAAAAAATGGCTTTCTTAAGAAAATTAATGAGCAACTACAGGCAGGACAAAAGATACTCAATCAAGAGGGTAAAATAATTTAAAGACTAAGCCATCAGAGTTTAACCTAACAAAGACAATTCCTTACTGCTTCGTGGAGTGGTTGGTCCATTTACCCACTACTGTATGTTTCTCTTCTTCTGATGTCTAAACTTATTTATGTTGGCGGAACCTTAGTCCATCTGCTGTTTCTCAACTCCAAGCTCTCTGGACCAAGGGAAGTAATGTTTAAGTTGTGGCCTCTACTGGCCACAAACCATTCTGGGATCCTAGGTAATATTAATCTCTGGTTTAGTATGGGAAGAACTCCTGCTAGTGGGAGGTTCTCTGAATAATAAAGAAATTCCACCCTTCTTTGGCGACATTCCCTATCTATACTAATAAAAGGCAAAGCCCTCACTCACTCACTCACTCACTCACTCACTCACTCACTCATCACTAATTGTCCAACTTCCCGTGTAGGTGGAAGGCTGAAATTTGGCAGGCTCATTCCTTACAGCTTACTTACAAAAGTTAGGCAGGTTTCATTTCGAAATTCTACGCGTAACGGTCATAACTGGAACCTCTTTTTTGTCCATATACTGTAATAGACTGCAGCTCGATGGCCGTGGGAGGCGGAGTTACGTATCGCATCATCACGCCTCCCACGTAATCACGTGAACTGACTGTGAACGCAGTACGTAGAAAACAAGGAAGAGCCCCAAAGAGCACTGAAGAAAACATTCATTACACAATTGAGAAGGCAGCGAAACAATAAGAAGCGAGCGAGTGACGCATACAAGCATATTCATAAGTGCAGCTACTGAGGAAACAAAGCACGGTGTAAACCGTAAGTTTAAATTAAGTTTATAGAAATGCTCCCGCTGTCGTTTGCAATACCATATTCGCGACATACAAGTTTAATGAGAAGACACGAGGTATAAACGAGACTTTGGATCACTTTGTAACAGAGTTAAAATTGCTGTAGCGAGAAACTTGTGTGTGTATATGTATGTGTGTATATGTATGTGTATATATATGTTGATATGTGTATATATATATATGTATATATATGTGGATGTGTATATGTATATATATATATATATATATGTATATGTAGATATGTATATTTATGTATATACAGTGGTGTGAAAAACTATTTGCCCCCTTCCTGATTTCTTATTCTTTTGCATGTTTGTCACACAAAATGTTTCTGATCATCAAACACATTTAACCATTAGTCAAATATAACACAAGTAAACACAAAATGCAGTTTGTAAATGGTGGTTTTTATTATTTAGGGAGAAAAAAAAATCCAAACCTACATGGCCCTGTGTGAAAAAGTAATTGCCCCCTGAACCTAACAACTGGTTGGGCCACCCTTAGCAGCAATAACTGCAATCAAGCGTTTGCGATAACTTGCAATGAGTCTTTTACAGCGCTCTGGAGGAATTTTGGCCCACTCATCTTTGCAAAATTGTTGTAATTCAGCTTTATTTGAGGGTTTTCTAGCATGAACCGCCTTTTTAAGGTCATGCCATAGCATCTCAATTGGATTCAGGTCAGGACTTTGACTAGGCCACTCCAAAGTCTTCATTTTGTTTTTCTTCAGCCATTCAGAGGTGGATTTGCTGGTGTGTTTTGGGTCATTGTCCTGTTGCAGCACCCAAGATCGCTTCAGCTTGAGTTGACGAACAGATGGCCGGACATTCTCCTTCAGGATTTTTTGGTAGACAGTAGAATTCATGGTTCCATCTATCACAGCAAGCCTTCCAGGTCCTGAAGCAGCAAAACAACCCCAGACCATCACACTACCACCACCATATTTTACTGTTGGTATGATGTTCTTTTTCTGAAATGCTGTGTTCCTTTTACGCCAGATGTAACGGGACATTTGCCTTCCAAAAAGTTCAACTTTTGACTCATCAGTCCACAAGGTATTTTCCCAAAAGTCTTGGCAATCATTGAGATGTTTCTTAGCAAAATTGAGACGAGCCCTAATGTTCTTTTTGCTTAACAGTGGTTTGCGTCTTGGAAATCTGCCATGCAGGCCGTTTTTGCCCAGTCTCTTTCTTATGGTGGAGTCGTGAACACTGACCTTAATTGAGGCAAGTGAGGCCTGCAGTTCTTTAGACGTTGTCCTGGGGTCTTTTGTGACCTCTCGGATGAGTCGTCTCTGCGCTCTTGGGGTAATTTTGGTCGGCCGGCCACTCCTGGGAAGGTTCACCACTGTTCCATGTTTTTGCCATTTGTGGATAATGGCTCTCACTGTGGTTTGCTGGAGTCCCAAAGCTTTAGAAATGGCTTTATAACCTTTACCAGACTGATAGATCTCAATTACTTCTGTTCTCATTTGTTCCTGAATTTCTTTGGATCTTGGCATGATGTCTAGCTTTTGAGGTGCTTTTGGTCTACTTCTCTGTGTCAGGCAGCTCCTATTTAAGTGATTTCTTGATTGAAACAGGTGTGGCAGTAATCAGGCCTGGGGGTGGCTACGGAAATTGAACTCAGGTGTGATACACCACAGTTAGGTTATTTTTTAACAAGGGGGCAATTACTTTTTCACACAGGGCCATGTAGGTTTGGATTTTTTTTCTCCCTAAATAATAAACACCATCATTTAAAAACTGCATTTTGTGTTTACTTGTGTTATATTTGACTAATGGTTAAATGTGTTTGATGATCAGAAACATTTTGTGTGACAAACATGCAAAAGAATAAGAAATCAGGAAGGGGGCAAATAGTTTTTCACACCACTGTATGTATATGTATATATATATGTTTACATAACCTCTTTAACACACTACTTCTCCGCTGCGAAGCGCCGGTATTTTGCTAGTTAAGGAATATAAACCATATAAAGCTTTAATATTTGTTTTTCAGAAGTCAATACTAACAAGGTCAATTCAGAATTACTGGAATCTAGCCAATAGTAATGAGCGAGCTCCACAGTGTTTGCTTCTCCGTGAGTTCACCGAAATCACAGAAATGTTCCTGATATTCATTGAGCTTGGCGAACTGCATTAAAGTCAGTGGGGAAGCAGTAGCTGAACTAGATTTTACTGGATTATAATAGTGCAATCATCTTTAAAGTGTCCCTGAGGGCTAGGGAAATGTCTGCCAAGTATACTGGACTGATTGTTGTGGCCAAAAAGGTGACCTGAAATGTGCGGCAGCAGTGCAAACCACTGCACCACTGTGCCTTGGTGAGACCAAAGGAGAAAGTACACAGTTAGAGACACGCAATCATAAATGTTGTCAAAACAAAGCCAAAATCATATTCAAAAGTAAAAAAAATAAGTAGGTATTTTAAAGGCAGAAAATTCAAAGTGGCATGTCGTGATTGAAGCCGCTGGCTTGTTCTGTTTTTTGAAGTTGCACTGAAGGCTCTCCAAACTGTCTGTGCTAATGCTTTACACTTTTTCTTCTATCAAAAAAGATAGAAATGTCTTGTAAATAGTAAACCTTTCGTTATCATTATTATTTCATAGAGTTTGATGTGTTTTAGGGGTGTCAGGCTCCTTCAAGGTTTGTTTTTCACCTGCATGTGGCTAATTATTGTGCATGAATATATTCTCATATATTGACATGGAACTCGAAGAACGACATGCACATTTGGCTACAAGCACAGATAACTTGTCCCACAGAGTCTGTAATGCCATATGATCAGCATTTAATACACAGTTGGCGTTCCCATCAATGTTGGCTGTTACAACTCCGGAGGACGTCACACATGGCCTCGCAAATCATCATGAGCCATTGGTGTTAAAAAAAAAAATTTTTTCTTAAATAATTTGATGAACAAGGGTGAACGTGAATGTAGCAAAAATGTGACGAAATTCACTGATCAACGCTACTAGCCAACATTTTACTATTATATAAAGTAGGACAATTGTACCATTTCTAATAATTATATTCAGTGGATAGTATGCAACTGGAAATGATGATAAGTAGTAACATAGAAATTTGATTATATTATATACAACAGATGGCACAAGCCATTACAAATGCTGAACTTTTAATAGGAATAAACAAAAGCCGTTCATTAACAGGACAGTATATGAAATTATCTATCTTGACTTTTAGAAATCTTTTTTTTAAGGTAGCCATTGAGACATTAATCGTTAAGCCAAAAGCAGAAGACATCTGGGCAGATAATAACAAGTGGTTTAAACCCAGAAGCCAGTGTCTTAAATACTGAAGGAGTTAAGACTATTAAACGGAGACATGATATACCAGCTGATGCTTTGAAAATCAGTTCTTCTGGAAGCTGGACAAGAGTAAATTCTACACACTTTTGAAAATATTTTTTATGCAGAAACATACAGAAAAATGAACACATGCTTAACAATGTAATACCTTTCTGGATTTTCAAATCTGGACCCAATGTTTTTTGGAATATATTCTGTGACTAGGAAATGACCAGCTGTACTGAGCTAAATAGTTTGTTCCGGTCTGCTGTGTGTTAATTTTCTGATTTAAAAGAAAACATTTCAAAGTCATAGAGCCAGTTATTTAAAATAAATAAAGAAGAAAGTATTAAAAGGAATTAATACTTTCCTATGTACTAAAAAGTAAAATCACACTGTAAATATTTTAAATTTCTTTAAAACACATTTTTCTGACTGTGTGCTGTTTAGTTTAAGTACACTGGACAGCAATATAAGTGGTGTTGTAAAAATATTTGTGATTAATAATAATATAATAAATATAACCCAATTTGTGACTACAGTATTTTCAGTGTTGAGTTTACATGTCATCCGTGTGATAGAATTGGTCTCCTCCCACAGTTCACATTTATGGGATACACTGGGGTCCAGTCATGGGTTTGGTCATGCCTTGTGCTTCAAGCTTGCAAAATATTGTCTGAATATCCATGACTTCTGGGGATAAAGTATGTAAACAGATTGATATTCTGAAACAAGCTTTTATAACTGTACTATTTGTATTGGCCCTTGTCCTCATGATACTGTAAATCATTTTCTCAAAAAAAAGTTTTACAATTCTGCAACACAATTGCTTTTGTTCATCTCTTCCTATATGTACTGTATGCCTTACTGTGTCTACATAGGCTCTTGTTCAACTGTTCCAGTTTTCTTCCACAGCACAAAGGCTTGTAGGCCAGTTTCTTTGACATTGTGCTGAACAAACTGAACACAAAAAGTGAATGAATGGGGTGCCAGTTTTTCTTTCTATTATTACAACTTTTTAGCATGCTGAAATGTTGAAAATTTGTAATATCCAAATTAATTAAAACACTTTAGTTCTTAGTAGAACTTAACAAATAACATATGTAACTGGAATTTTAGCAGCTGTTCTATTTGCCCACAGACATACTCTTCTGTAGCATCTTGTGAATGAATCATTGCTAGAATGACTGTTTCTTGTGTATAGTGTAACAAACAGATTAATTTCTATGTTAGAAAATGGTTCAGAGACAATTTTCATACTCTGAATATACAAAATCCAGTTTATTCAGAAGGGAACATTCTTTATAATTATGGAAATCTGATTTTTATGATGTTACATGTTGTAGAATGAATGCAAACTGACTGAGATTTATAGAAGCATCAGCTACTGGAGTACACATCAAAACTTTAGTATGAGTAAATGAATGAATGACAGGTTGATGCCTTATTTCCATGCAACATTATCACTATTATTTTGTCTCATTGTTGCAGCTATAGATATAATAATAGTAACATCCTTTAGACAGCACAACATATGTCATCACCACAACATTGTATGCTTCACTGGAGAATGATATCATAGAGCAGTAAGGAGACCTGGGTTCGCTTCCTGGGTCCTCCCTGTGTGGAGTTTGCATGTTCTCCCCGTGTCTGCGTGAGTTTCTTCCGGGTGCTGCGGTTTCCTCCCAAAGTCCTAAATTGTCCCTAGTGTGTGCTTGGTGTGTGCCCTGCGGTGGGCTGGCACCCTGCCCGGGATATGTTCCTGCCTTGCATCCTGTGCTGGCTGGGATTGACTCCAGCAGACCCCTGTGTTAGGATATAGCAGGTTGGAATATGACTGACTGACTGACTGTATACAGTATGTAATGCAGTAGGAGTTTCTTATCTTGAACACTCCTTACAAATACGGTGCACACATTTTGACATTTTATTATCAGTATAGAGTTATCAGTTTGTACAATTTTATTAACTTTACATTTTGTCTATTGTTTTAGAAATAATCATTTTTCTTGTTCATTATAAAAGTGAACTTTCAATCCTTAGTTTTTCAATCACAATTCATGTATAAGAGGGTCAAATATTGTTTCTTATTTCTTTATGCAAAGAACAATTCTGATCTGGAGCTTGTCTTGTCCTTAGTCAACACTGTACCAGATAATATTTCTTCTTTCGTCACTCTGACTTTGAAAACATTAGCATGTAAAATCCCATACAGTAAAATGTCCTAAGCTAAAATCATTGTAGCATTTTTTAGTGAAATGTAAATTTCACAGGTCATGTTCTTAAAGATATTAGACAAGTTTAAGCAAGAAAAAGTCAGATCTTGAAGGTATCATAATTTGAAACAGCACTTGTAACTGGATCTTTTTTTTTCTTGTCTATTCGCCTTCAAAAAGAGTTTTGTAATTTCTAAAGAAACACATAAAGGGGTTCTTTTTTTGTATTTTAAGATTGAAATCTGGGCATAATGCTTTCTGCCCCTTGATTACAGAGTTCCTTCCAGGCGAGGTGCTATTTGAGAAGTCACGAGGACAAAGAGACTGACTATTAAGTGACTTAGCTCTCAGTTACACTAATCATGTGTTTGTTTTTGTGACAGATGCTAAAGGTAACTGACTCTTTAAACCATAGTACATCAAAGGAAAATAATGCTGTTTGTTAGGAGAGGACATCTGGGAGTCTTTTTCCCCTATGTTATAGTTGGTTTAACTTTTTCCTAAGTTGTCACATCTATTTTCTTGACAATATGTTCTACATACAGTACTTATAAATGGTTGCTTAAAAATTCCCTGTCAATTTAAAAAATAATTCTTATCTTGTATAATAAGAAAATGCTGTAACACTATCTAACCTGTTAAAAAATAACATACAGTTTAAGAAAGATGGACCTGCATTCCAAACTAATTTATTTTTTTAATACTTGGGGTAGCAGATTAGCAGTGCTATTTCACAGATTCAGGTACATAGGTATAGTTAGCCAGGATCATGATGGAGTCTACATGCTCTCTTCATGTACAAGTTTTTTTTTTTTTGCCGTGTACTCTTTGTTTCTTTTCATATCCAATGAAATATATGTTCATTTTGTAACTTGGTGACAAATTGGCCTGGTGTGGGTAGAAGTCAGTTGTGCTGTTTTTGTGGAAATGTCATTACTCTGATTTATCACATATACTATGAAATGTCTGCTTCCAAAATATTTTGAAACTAGACAAAGAGCCCGTTTCGACAACGTAAGATGAAACGGGCACGAGTTTGTGTCAGCAGTGTATGAAGAACAAATGATAAGTAACGAAGAAATTGTTTTGTAATGATTGTAGTCCGCTTTATTCATCACTGTACAGGCTTGTACTGTTAGTTGATGAATTTTCCAGGCCTATAGTATAATATTGAATGATGAATATTCCAGTACAATATGGAATAGTAATAAGTATAAGCACCACAAACCTGATATAGGTGTATTGAATGAATGCGTAATTGAATCAGAATGCGTAATTAGGCCTCGAGCTGTAGTTGAAATCGCCTTTCATGCCTCTAGAGCTTTAATCGAAGTCGCCTTTCTCTTTGAATTTTTGCAGCCGTAAATCCACCGCCTGCCGCGATTTTGGGGTTGGATATTGGTCTCGTAAGGTTTTTCAGGCAGCTGCGCAGAAGGCGACTGCACATTCGGCTTCTGACGTGTGCAGAAGGTGACTGCGCATTTGGCTTCGGACGGACGTGAGTGAGGAGGCAGGCGAATTATGTATTAAGATTATTTTTTTAAATTGTGAATATTAATGTCTATATTTAGAATTCTATTTTTATTTGAACATTTATTAATCTGCCACAGATTGTTTTTTCCCTATGCAATGAAAATAGAAAAGATGCATGAACTATGATCCACATTCTGATATCATTCAGATTATTCAAATGCCATTAGGCCCGTTACTGTGCCGCTCAGGTTGCACCCTGCATGAGAAAACTTGAAGATAAGTCTTCAAAGCTGAAATGTTTTGTTTACTCAAATATATTTATGTAGCATAACTGTTTAATGTCCCCACCTTTTTTCTTGAGCAAACAGTGAATAAAAGATGATTGGTAATGTAGCTTCCTGGCACGAATGCATTTGTATAGGCAAAGCTAGATAGATATTTTAGAATACAGTAATCCCTCCTCCATCGCGGGGGTTGCGTTCCAGAGCCACCCGCGAAATAAGAAAATCCGCGAAGTAGAAACCATATGTTTATATGGTTATTTTTATATTGTCATGCTTGGGTCACAGATTTGCGCAGAAACACAGGAGGTTGTAGAGAGACAGGAACGTTATTCAAACACTGCAAACAAACATTTGTCTCTTTTTCAAAATTTTAAACTGTGCTCCATGACAAGACAGAGATGACAGTTCTGTCTCACAATTAAAAGAATGCAAACATATCTTCCTCTTCAAAGGAAACAGAGAGGAAAGCAAACAAATCAATAGGGCTGTTTGTTTTTAAGTATGCGAAGCACCGCCGGTACAAAGCTGTTGAAGGCGGCAGCTCACACCCCCTCCGTCAGGAGCAGGGAGAGAGAGAGAGAGAGAGACAGAGAAAAACAAACTGAAAAATCAATACGTGCCCTTTGAGCTTTTAAGTATGCGACGCACCGTGCAGCATGGCGCTTCAGGAAGCAGCTGCACACAGAAGGTAGCAACGTGAAGATAATCTTTCAGCATTTTTAGACGAGCGTCCGTATCGTCTAGGTGTGCGAACAGCCCCCCTGCTCACACCCCCTATGTCAGGATCAGAGAAAGTCAGCGCAAGAGAGAGAAGAAAAGTAAGTTGGGTAGCTTCTCAGCCATCTGTCAATAGCGTCCCTTGTATGAAATCAACTGGGCAAACCAACTGAAGAAGCATGTACCAGAAATTAAAAGACCCATTGTCCTCAGAAATCCGCGAACCAGCAAAAAATCCGCAATATATATTTAAATATGCTTACATATAAAATCCGCGATAGAGTGAAGCCGCGAAAGGCGAAGCGCGATATAGCGAGGGATCACTATTATATTATATTCTTATGGCTATATTACATGTTTTTGGGGTTGCTGTTTGTTTTGAGTTTGTGCTGTTTTCCAAGTATATTTTAACTATATTTTCTATGTATGTAATCATTGCATAACACACTGGACTTCTAAGAGGGAGTGGGCTTTACAGTGGTGTGAAAAACTATTTGCCCCCTTCCTGATTTCTTATTCTTTTGCATGTTTGTCACACAAAATGTTTCTAATCATCAAACACATTTAACCATTAGTCAAATATAACACAAGTAAACACAAAATGCAGTTTGTAAATGGTGGTTTTTATTATTTAGGGAGAAAAAAAAATCCAAACCTACATGGCCCTGTGTGAAAAAGTAATTGCCCCCTGAACCTAATAACTGGTTGGGCCACCCTTAGCAGCAATAACTGCAATCAAGCGTTTGCGATAACTTGCAATGAGTCTTTTACAGTGCTCTGGAGGAATTTTGGCCCACTCATCTTTGAAAAATTGTTGTAATTCAGCTTTATTTGAGGGTTTTCTAGCATGAACCGCCTTTTTAAGGTCATGCCATAGCATCTCAATTGGATTCAGGTCAGGACTTTGACTAGGCCACTCCAAAGTCTTCATTTTGTTTTTCTTCAGCCATTCAGAGGTGGATTTGCTGGTGTGTTTTGGGTCATTGTCCTGTTGCAGCACCCAAGATCGCTTCAGCTTGAGTTGACGAACAGATGGCCGGACATTCTCCTTCAGGATTTTTTGGTAGACAGTAGAATTCATGGTTCCATCTATCACAGCAAGCCTTCCAGGTCCTGAAGCAGCAAAACAACCCCAGACCATCACACTACCACCACCATATTTTACTGTTGGTATGATGTTCTTTTTCTGAAATGCTGTGTTCCTTTTACGCCAGATGTAACGGGACATTTGCCTTCCAAAAAGTTCAACTTTTGACTCATCAGTCCACAAGGTATTTTCCCAAAAGTCTTGGCAATCATTGAGATGTTTCTTAGCAAAATTGAGACGAGCCCTAATGTTCTTTTTGCTTAACAGTGGTTTGCGTCTTGGAAATCTGCCATGCAGGCCGTTTTTGCCCAGTCTCTTTCTTATGGTGGAGTCGTGAACACTGACCTTAATTGAGGCAAGTGAGGCCTGCAGTTCTTTAGACGTTGTCCTGGGGTCTTTTGTGACCTCTCGGATGAGTCGTCTCTGCGCTCTTGGGGTAATTTTGGTCGGCCGGCCACTCCTGGGAAGGTTCACCACTGTTCCATGTTTTTGCCATTTGTGGATAATGGCTCTCACTGTGGTTCGCTGGAGTCCCAAAGCTTTAGAAATGGCTTTATAACCTTTACCAGACTGATAGATCTCAATTACTTCTGTTCTCATTTGTTCCTGAATTTCTTTGGATCTTGGCATGATGTCTAGCTTTTGAGGTGCTTTTGGTCTACTTCTCTGTGTCAGGCAGCTCCTATTTAAGTGATTTCTTGATTGAAACAGGTGTGGCAGTAATCAGGCCTGGGGGTGGCTACGGAAATTGAACTCAGGTGTGATACACCACAGTTAGGTTGTTTTTTAACAAGGGGGCAATTACTTTTTCACACAGGGCCATGTAGGTTTGGATTTTTTTTCTCCCTAAATAATAAACACCATCATTTAAAAACTGCATTTTGTGTTTACTTGTGTTATATTTGACTAATGGTTAAATGTGTTTGATGATCAGAAACATTTTGTGTGACAAACATGCAAAAGAATAAGAAATCAGGAAGGGGGCAAATAGTTTTTCACACCACTGTATAAGAATAAACTGCTTTGAATAACGATTTGAACATATGCCACACTGAGGTTACTTCTCATTCACATTGGGCTAGATACAGATTATATTCAAATTTTAGTATTGACAGGAAAATGAGATTGGAACTAAAAATAATGAAATTATGTTAAATATATTATTAGTATGTGGTGGAAACAGTGCCTAAGGGCTGTCATTTAGAATTGCTTCAAATGCATAATTGGATGTCTCAGCTGTGGTGAAAACTAAAGAATCAATATTGCCACACCCACCTTCAGCACAGAACACTGTTTCTTCAATTTTCTAACTTTATTCAGATGTCTTAAACTGATTTTTTGTTTATTTACCCTTATCACTGTAATTAGACACTGTGATTGAAATTCTTCATAACAATATGTGGCCTTGCAGTTTTTTCTGTCAGAAGTGCATACTTTGTAAAAAGTTCATCTTACTGGTTCCATCACTATGGCAACAAGGTCAGAGAGCTTTTTCATGTGGCTTAGATGCTGAAAAGCTGATTATGTTAATTAAACCTTAATTATTAGGTGGTTTATAACTATCTAGGAAAAGCAGTCAGTTGTCGCCTGAAGACTGGATACTGCTTAGCCAGTGTTCACAGATGTTTATGTGCAGAATTTCCTATTCGTTCTAAATAAATATTGGCAGGCAGAAAGTTTACTCATATGTGTTTTGATCTAAAGTAGTGTTTCTTAGCATGTGAAATGTTTTTTGCTAAACAGGAAACTATATATGTGGATATTTTTTTAAAAGCACAGTAAGCTGACTAATTCTGACATTTTGTCAAATTTTATTTGACAAGGCCTATATTTCCTTTTAATCATAGTCTCTTGGTCTATTTACTTTAGTTACTTGCCTAAATAGCCTTCAGTTTATCAAAATAGCATTGTCATACTAGCATGTGTCAGTAGTCCATGGCAGCTCTTAACTCTGAAAGTTCCCACCCATTTTTGTTTTAGAATCAAAAACATGATGGAAAGATAATTGGTAGGAGAAAGGAATTATCAGCTAAGGAAGGTAGTATGCAGAATAAAAATAAACAGATAGTAAAAGGAACACATAAAAATTTAAAGTTAAAAATATCAACAAAGGTCACAACACAAAAGAGAGTACTAAATAGGATAAGATGGGCCAGGCAGAAAAATGCTCTTAAACTTATCACAGGGTTCATAAATTCAAAGAAACTTTGACAGAGGAAATGGCTTTACAATTGAACTGTTTAAATATACAGCATATAAAATATAGTGCTGAATGGCCTCTGGTGACAATAAAATAACTGATGTTTCAATGCAATAGCAGAGAGGAGGTGTGCCCTACAGCATGACCAGGCATTAGTTCCAATCACGTGATCATAGGTGGCATTTTGGCCCTTCAGAGAAGCGATAGTGTCAGTTCATTAGAATTAAGGGTGATGATAAGTTTTCTAGTTAAATAAAATAAAATAAAATATTTAGGTAAATTTGTCTTCCTCTTTTGGACTCAAATATAATATTAATATATTCAGAAGTATAAAAATCTATATTACCAACACTTTTGTTCCCAAATTCATTCATTTATTTTCATCAGCAGTACTAAGATGTGTTTAGTTAGTGGTAAAGAAGATAATATATACATACTGTCAGAGTCATAAATAATGTGGGCTTTTGGCAACACACAAACCATTAAGCCACAAAGCTATAGGCTTCAGTTTCTTTGATTGTTGCACTCTATCTACAGATCTGTTTTATAGTAATTTTTGCATTTGTGATCTTTCCTCTAATTGCTGTTGGATTGCCATTGACTAAATATAAGCCAAACCAAGATTAACTGTTGTGAAAATGTATAGTTAGATGAAAAGCAGTGTCATAAATTCTCTTGAAAGAAGCATTCATATAATGTTTCTTAAGCAATACAGATAACATACAGTATGTGGAAAAAATCTAAAATAAAACCAGTATAAAAAGCCAGCACTAAATGATCTTATTGTGCCTGTTCACATCTGCATAAAGGGCCAAAGACAAAATAAGCAAACAAGGAAGTTAGGACAATTTTTTAATTAGGGAGCATGTGATAGAATTTAAAACTTGCAGGGTAGCAAATACCAGAAATTTCCAAAGATATGGAAAACAAAGTATAAAACAAAAGGAGAAGACTTTTAATTATAAATCAGGGAAAGGTCAAAATCTGAACATGTTTTTTTGCAGATAATCAAAAAAATTTAAAAAAAGCTAAAGTCTTTTGTAAAATTCAAAAGCTTGAATACCAGATACTGATTTGGGCATTGCACAAAAATATTACAGTACATGTGACTACAATACCCATCTAAGGCACCAGCAATGACAATGTTTGTGATAAACAATATGGCTGCAGCCACCAGAATAAGTAAAAAATGGAGTGACTCACAAAAAAGACTGGCAACAACATAGCACAGGTGACGTTATCAAAAATATTGCCAAAATTTGGAAAAATTGACGTAAGTAATTTTAAAAATATGCTTACAACCAATCTGTGTTAATAATAGTACTCTGGTGTAAATGACGTAATATTTCTGCAGAATTGGTTTGTAGAGACATTAACATTTTGATCCTAATGACCTAAACTTTGAATATACTGTAATAGTATCTACTTTTCTTCATGACACTTAGTAGTAAAATTTTATAATATTCCCAAAATGACTTTGTTTATTTTAGAGTCAGAGGAATTGAAGTGTACTGACAAGACAAGAACCAACCCTTAACAGGAGACCAGTTCATCACCAGGGTCAATCATGTATGCATCCACACTCACACTTAAACAAGACTGGAATTGCAAATCTATAGATTTATTGATAAATATTCAGCAAGCATCAATGTTATTAAAAAAGTCTTACATTTCATCTATTTGGGAACCTAGCTGAGACATCTTCATTGTATGAGAAGAAAACCAACTTAGAAATGATGAGAATATGCACATTCTACACACAATTTCTATATTTTTATTTTTTCATACTGTAGTACATCAAATGAATTCTGCATTACGTTTTAATACATAAAATACAACATTGAGTAGTATTTTGCATGGCTGCCTCACAACTCTTTCACCTGGGTTTGATTCTTGGCCAAGTCTCTGTCTGCGTGTAGTTTGTATGTTTTCAGTTTGTCTGTGTGGAATTTCTAGGAAATTCCAATTTCCTATAGTAAATCTTAATGCTAAATTAGGTCAGTGTAAGCTAGTGTGGGTGTGCCATGTGATGGTGTCATGTCCGGGTTCATCCTTGACTTGTGTCTCTTGTTTCCAGAATAGGTTTCTGTGATGCTAAGGTCAAAAAAAGAGGCTAGAAAAACTGGTAGATGAAAGATCAATTACTGTGCCAGCATGTTTTGATTGCTCACCTCCAAAACAAAGACCAAGTGTTATTTTCGATTCTGTAAAAATCATTTTATAACTTGGAGTGTTTATTTTAGAAAATGTGAATAAGGATAAACCTACATAAATATAAATGTGAGTGGAAGGAAGGCATCTGTTTACAGTCTAGACGAGCAGTTAGAAGGGTGTCTCACTTCCTTGCATCACTGAGTAAAATCTAAATAAATAAATAAATATGGTTCAGCTTGACACACACTTCCAGGAAACATACTCATAGTCATGACTGAAGCCAAACGCCCAGGCGGTCTGGTGCTTGGCAAGGGATCATGTTCATGTACTAATAGTTTATTAACACAACTTTTAAGTAATTATGCAGGGAAAAGGGACAAATAAAGTTAAGTTAAAAACCAGCTAGCTGGTTTTTGAAATATAATTGGTAAAGAATTTTTGCTGAGGTAAATGTAATGTCAACCTTCAGAAATTCAAGGCATGGGGACAGTGCAGTATGTGTTTTTTCTGACATGGTGTACTTTTTCCTCTGTTGCCGGCTGGAATATCATTTTGCTGTTGGTTTTGCTATTTGAAAGTAGGAAAAGCACACAAAGAGCGACTATCTTGTGGCAACTGACTCCTTTAAGTAAGGAAACAACAGAAAAAGAGAGAGGCAGATAATCATATATTTAAAGCACATGGCACATGACTGGTGTTTTTTTTTACTCTCCAAAGGAAGTAAAGTCTTGGTCCTGTCTCCATGTGGACAGAGCATTTACAGTCTTAAAATGTTTTAATACTTGCAAAGAAACTCTTAATTATTTTTCAGGATGCGTGCATGATGCTGGAATTATCATATCATCGTGCACTCTAATATTGGTGAATGCTAAGTTAATCATCCATCCATTTTCCAAATCTGCAATATATCAGAGTTTCTGGGAGCTGGAGCCAATCAAAGAAACATTTGATGTAATTGAGGAATTAACTGTAGATTAAATGCTAATCAATTGCAGGACTTGCTCATTCACACATCGACACTGTCATACTGCTCAGCTAAGACATAGAGGAAATAGAAGTACCCTGAGAAAATTGGCACAGACAAGAGCAGAAATAACAAACTTTACAAAGTGAGTGACCTGACCAAGAATTGAAACCTGACCCTTTCCTCTGTAAGGCAGCAGTACTAACCATTGTGCTTTCTTGTATTCTTGAAAACATAATTATTAATTTCTGTTTTTTTTCAGCTATAGTCAGATTGGAATTCTCACAACAAGCTGAAGTGTTTAAAGTTTCTATGGGGGATATCATTCTTTATGAGACTTGATTTTCCATGACTCAATGACACTTTTTTGGACTAGTTGTCACATTCAGGGCCAAGATCCATCTTTGCATCCATTGGTACAGTACCTGATTAAGGTCTAAGTACCCATAACCATGATTACAATAAGACTAAAAAGATGAAAAGCTTGATGCAAATTATTATAATAAGTAGTGATTTGAAAGCAAAATTAGTCACTTAACTTCTCTAAAGCTGTTTTTTTATTTTATTGTGTTTTTCTCTTTTTTTGTAATATTAACAGCAGCAGGAGCATTCTTAGAAAGCAGTTTTCTTAAAATAAAACAATTGTGTAGATACACCAAGAGAATTAACCTCATGGTTCCTCTTAAACATCTTGATGATACAGTATCATGTCATAGAAATTTTATGTTGCTCGTTGATAGTAACAGCTGACCTTAATTTTTTTCCAAAATCAGAATTTTGTTTTTTTGCTCTTCTATTGTATGTTACATAGTGGCATGTTTAATGTCTATTAACATAATCTAATTTGTTTGCACATAATTTCAGAATTGTTGTTTTTGTCTTACTTTGTCTTGCATTTTAATGTTTTCACACTTACGTAAGCCTGTTAGGAAGTTTGCAATATAATGTACAATTCAATATCTGTATTGAAATACATAGGAAGCTATATAATTATTCCATCAGTTGGCCTCCTGTGTTTTGAGCTCAACTGCCAGATAGATATATAAACTGTGATTAGTTGCAAAGAAGCAAAGGTGATCAAAAGACAGAACATAGTTGGTTCATAGTTACATTCTTATGTAAATTTATTTATTATTAATCTACTAAGAAATAGTGTTTATAGGACTGAGTTTGTACTTTTGTGCTTGTGGTGTCATCTGTGAAAGTGAAGGTCTGCATGTGCTCTAAAATTACAATCTTCCTGTTTTGGAGGTCTTCAGCATCCAGCTTTTTTATGTACAGGATGTAGGCTGATAGTGAATGGGAACAGCTGAGATGCCAGAATGTGTTTTTAGTTTTTGGAAACAGCAGGCAGTTGTGTGCAGTAAGCAGTTTATTGATCAAACTGATGAATGAATTTTCCACTTAAGGCAGCTGTGTGAACACCATTATAGTTTTCTGAACACTATGTGATGAGAGTAGGGACTGTGAAATATGACACATTGCAATTGTTACCATGACAACTGCTAATATCTTTTTCCCCTTCATTTTTTCGCCTCCTGATGTTTTGGTGGCAAGGTGATAACCACCATTGTTTCATTTTTCTGAGGTATAGCTTCAAGATGTAAACCCAGTTTTATTTAACGTTTCTTTTTTTTATATGATTTTTTTCTCACCCTTAACCTGATGAATAATTTTAAACCAGAGTATTGTTACATCTGTAAATGTTTGGAACCTACAAAGATATTTTCAAGATAAAAATAAGTAAAACACAGAATTACTATAATAAATCTGGAGAGGCTAGACAATTCTTGTAGCGAAACTGAATATAAAAAATCAAGCGAGTCGAGTTAATGAGATATGTTCATATGCCATTAGTTACATCTGGTATTGGAAATGTCAAGGAAATACTTGGCTCTTTATGAAACTAGTACCTTAACTTTGTTTAAGAGGAGTTGAGAAATAAATGGAAAAAATATTGTTAATGAAATAATAACCTTTGGATGTTAAAATTCTCTCTTTTATTATGAAGAGGATAATGATATACAGTAATATAATAGTAGTAATAATAATATTTTATAGTTATCATCACAGCAATAATGTAAAACAAGGTGAAAATGAATTGCTTGTATGTAACAGTGGAATACATTGTAACTTTAGGTGTGAATGTGCTTATTGCTCTGTTTTCTGCAACCTCCCTGGCCATGAACTCTTTTTGCATCAGAAATGGGGATATGCCTTAGACATAGTATGTGCATTTTCATTCATGAAAATCTGAGCTCCATGAAAGTATAATATATAATTAAAGTGTAGCAGAAGACAAAGAAAATGAAAGTGCAACCTACCTGACTGAGTTGATATGGTTCTTAAATGCTTTCTGTGATTCCTTGGTCTTCTGTGGTTAAAACCATTTTAATAACAAGCAATCTGAAAAATATTATTTGTACATCTGTTAACACCATCTACATATTCACATCTTTGATTTAAAGTGGAACTTTTCTTCAAACAGCACAAGACCACGTTAGTAGGGCTGCAATGGAGTTCATTATATTAGCTGTAATCTAAGACTGGCCTGTATATATAAAATATAGGTCAGTGTAAATGTGCAGTTTAGATTCACAATATGCTGAGCAGAAGATAAGTACCTTAGGGAATGTAGTTACTTGCCTGTCGTTTTCTTCTGCATTTTTAAAAGATTAATTTTTGTGCAGCTTTAGGAAGAAAGGCCTGTGCTAAGTCATTTTATTTCTTCTTCCATGTAAGTGATATACTTAAAGGTCATGTAAAAATAAGTATCTTATAAGTTGACAATAAAATGGCACAATAGACAGGAAAGTCCTTTAGGATTAAGAGTAATGTTTCCTGCTTTGACATGTCCTGTTTTACTGATCAGACTTGCTAGGAACAAACACTCTTTGAAGTCTACAAAGAAATAAAATGTGCATTTTAAAGAATGGGAATACATCAATGACTTAGTCAGTCAATGTTGATGACCTAGGACTACATTGGATTGCTTAATTCATTTTCTTTAACATAAAAGGGATTAATAATTGCACTTAGTTTAAAAGAATTAGATTTTTGTACAAGTAAGCCTAAAGTATTTTAAAAACCTTGTTGACAGATTTTTCCTTTCAGAGTGTCTGAGATTTATTCATCTAAGTTTGCAAAGGCTATTTGAAATTCTTTATTGATGCCTGTGAATGCCAGTGATCTTTGTTGTCATTTTGTGCAACTGAACATTTTTTATGTATTTTGATCAAAATTATGCAGATAGTTTTTTTTAAAAGATGATCACTGTTCTGAGTTGAAAAAGTTCAAAACTAAATGCTCCTATAAATTCTTTTGAAATCTGTAAGGTGTTCATGTCATAGATATTTAAGTTTAGTCAGTGAGTGAGCAAACACACACATAATTTTAAGAAAATACACCAAATATATTGATTGTGGATATGGACTCTTTTTCCTCAGATTTGGATGAATCTCATGTTTTATTTTGTTTAACTATCAGTATTTATTCTTATTAGTATGTAGAAAAAAGAACATGAAAATATATGACATTTGTTTACATACTGTGTGTATGTATGTATACACACAGTATATACTGAGAGTATACATACTAGCACAAGTGTAAGTATACTCACAACTGGATTGTTAGGACATTGCCTGTGTTCTTCATGTGTTTGTATGGGGGTTTTCTCTAGGTATTTCTGTTTTCTCCTTAATTCCCAAAAATGTACGTGTTAGGTTAAGTGACAACGCTATATTGGGTAGATAAGATGGAGTGTGAGTGTGTGCATGAGTGGGCTGTGCAGGGATGATAAACAATTGTAAAAATGTATTTGTGCAATTATGTAATTGTGTTGTGGTATTTTTAAGGGGCAGATAATAGAGGAAAATTATTACTATGTACAGTACATCTCATTTATTGATTGTTCTACCTTCCATAACAATTAATATCCAGCCATCCATTTTCCAACCCGCTGAATCCGAACACAGGGTCACGAGGGTCTGCTGGAGCCAATCCCAGCCAACGCAGGGCGCAAGGCAGGAACCAATGCCGGGCAGGGTGCCAACCCACTGCAGGACACACACACACACACACCAAGCACATACTTGGGACAATTTATAATCTGCAATCCACCTAACCTGCATGTCTTTGGACTGTGGGAGGAAACCGGAGCAAACCCACACAGACACGGGGAGAACATGCAAACTCCACGCAGGGAGGACCCGGGAAGCGAACCTGGGTCTCCTAACTGCGAGGCAGCAGCGCTACCATGCCGCCACCGTACCGCCCGTAACAATCAATATATGTGACAAAAACCACAGGATGATCAGATAGAACTAATCAGATTGTTTTCAACTGCTGATGCTGTTACAAACAGATAATGTGCTATTATTTAACTGACAAAGGTTCCTGAGTCAGACTTAAAGAAAATAGTGGAAATGGAAGCTGTAGTATATTACTGTGAAAGATGGATAACAGTGAAAGGACTTTAAAATGCTGAAATAGAAGGACATTGAAAAAGATGTTAACTGTAAGTCTTAAATATAAAGTTGTAAAGAGAAAAAGGCTAGTAAAAAGAAAAGGGTAAAACCACTGAGATACACAATACAACTTAACCGCACAACACATTGTTACAGAGTATATACAATTTGTAAACTCTGCATATTATTCATGCCTGGCTATTTTAATTATTGTAAGAAAATAATGATGCACTGCAGACATCTGTGTAAACATGTTTTTTTCACATTACTCCTGGTTTTTTGTTTTCCACATTGCAGTGTTATCTGTGTTCTGACAGACTTAGTTAACTTTATCTGGATTTTTGTTGCTTCAATTTCTGCTGGGATAGACACCAATTCCCTATGATCCAGGCAAAGACAACATAATAGAGATGTAGGACTGAAGGATGAAATTATTCAAAGAACACTTTGAAAGTAGATGGTACAAAAATTGAGTCACAGTATGTTCTTTGTTATCTGCCAAAATCTTATAAAAATAAACCTTAGTATTTAAAAAAATGTATCAGGCAAAGATGATTTAGATTATAGTTTGATCAGAACATGTGAGTAGAGTAGAGAATTTTAAGTTCATGTACTGTAGTTCTTTGAATTTTGCCTACATGCAGCAAGAAGCAACTGTGGACAAGAGGCGCATTTCAAATACACATTCAGATGCGCTAATTGCCGAGTTCTAAGGTGCAACTTCTATAACCATTGGGATGCCTCATCAGACATGCTTGAAATTTTGAATGAACTCTCAAACTGATTTTGAACCAGAACGTACACATGTTATGGTACAATATCTTTCGATTTTGTCTGCTTGTTTCTCTTTCTTACAGTGTTGTATAGTACACAGTTGCTTTTGTAACATGTTAGTTACTGTGAGCTTATGTTATCTGATCCCACATTTAAGATTTCTTAACTTTAGATGTTTCAAATATTGCACTACATTTGTTATTTCCCTTGCTTATTTGTCAATACAGTGCTCATACAGATACACACATGCATTAAAGAACAAATGCAAAGACTCCATGTACCTGTCAGAACCTTTTAATATGACTATGCAGATTTTCATATCCATTTTTTTCATTGGGTCAGCTCACACATTTCCTTCAGACAAAATTTCCCAGCCTGTTTCTCCTTTTTTGTTTCTCTCTGTCTGGCTACGGACACCATTTCCTGCTAGTGATCCTTTAACTACATCCTAATTTTCCGTTGACTGAAGTATTAGGGTTCTCTTTTTCATGCAGAGGTCAAAGCAAAACAATCGAAGTCTCAAGACTATAAGGCCTACTTCCTTGATCAGAATAGGCAGTTCCAATATGAAGTTAGAGAAAGCTTTGCCTTACTGAAACTTACTAGTTTTAACCTCAGTTACGCAAAGCAACATGTACTTATTCCTGGTGGATTAAATATGCTTTTATTTATCTAACTTCAAAATTTGAAATAAGAATTTGCTATTTTTTAAGTAAAATTAGAGTAGTTTTATCCTTTACTTGCCCATTTTCCTGAGAGTTCATCAAGTGTATTTATTAGAAAAACATTAATTTTAATGGTTTAATTTCCAAAGACAGCTTTTATTAGTAAAGGAAGATCAAAGCTCAGCAACTTCAATAGCCAGATGTTTTTCAAAGAGGCAGAATGCTGCAGCTGAACAATCCTTTTCAGTTATAATCCTTACTAGCCAACCCGTGGCGTAGCATACGCCGCATAATCAGGCCGCTTTTTTAATGATTTTTAAGCACAGGGAAAAAATTCACATTTGAAAAATCCGTAATTTAATAAACCACCAAGAAAAGTAACATTGTAACAATGCACGGTATGAACCAACATACAATTGTCCGTGACTGAAAACTCCCAAACTTCCAGAGCGAGGGACGGGGGTGGACGGCGCTCGGGCGCGGAGCACGGAACAGGAGGAGAGGGGAAGGATGCCCATTCTGCCCCCTCCGTCATGCTAGTCTGCTGATTTCCCGTTCAGTATGCACTGCCTGCTCATGTGCCCACCCCCAACTCGTCACATGAGTCGTTTTTGTCTTTGCACAGTCCACATGCACCTGTGAGTCACGTTGACTGTTCATTTTCCAAACAGCACCTCATTCGCTTTTGTCTCTGGTACAGTCCAAATGCACCTCTGAGCCACGTAGACTTTTCATTGTTCTTTGCGGTTCTGGCTGCTTTTCTATATATAATCCACCAAGTCACCCGACCATGGTAGTAGCGATGGTATGTGTACAAAGGGCAGGGACGTAATCAGTGCGAGCGTATGACCTGCACTTACTGGGAATTCCTCGTTCATGGGGAACAATTACAAGCCCCGGTTTCCAGCACGAATGGGGTTCAACGGCTTTCCCACGCCTCTCTGCGCCGGGTAAACACACTTTGATCCATTCAGTGTAGCGTGCGTGCAGTTACCTGATGCAGGAATCTGTATAACATTGAAAGAAGTGTTGTTTCCATGAAATACATTTGAAGCGGTGGCAATGGAAGGCAAATGAACAGTCAACATGGCTCACAGCTGGATTGACGCCGTGTTTTGTGTCACCCGACCATGGTAGTAGCGAGGGGGGGGGTGTTCAAAGGGCAGGGACGTAATCTGTGCGAGCGTATGACCTGCACTTACTGGGAATTCCTCGTTCGTGGGGAACAATTGCAAGCCCCGGTTTCCATCACGAATGGGGTTCAACGGCTTACTCACGCCTCTCTGCGCCAGGTAGACACACGTTGATCCATTCAGTGTAGCGCCTGCAGTTACCTGATGGAGGAATCTGTATAACATTGAAAGAAGTGTTGTTTCATGAAATACATTTGAAGCAGTGGCCATGGAAGGCAAATGAACAGTCAACGTGGCTTACAGCTGGATGTGGACTGTAGCACAGACCAAAGCGAGTGAGTATGTGTTTGGACGTGGGAGGACGGTGAGAGTTGCCAGGCGGGGCTGTGAGGTGCGTTCCCTATCATGTGGGAGGAGGGTTAGTTTGTGGGTGGGGCTTCGTCGTTCGTTTCCCATGTTTTGCAATGGTGGACGTGTCGTAACCTAAAAGAATAATGAAAAGTCAACGTGGCTCAGAGGTGCATGTGGACTGTAGCACAGACGAAAGCGACTTATTACGGGGTGGTTGGTGAGTTGTTGCGTTTGGGCACATGAGCAGGCAGTGTGAATGCCTGGAGAGCGGGGGTGAACGCGGGCCGGGGAATAAGGAGTGTTGGTGGGCGGGGAAACGGTCTCCATGTTCCTGCAGGACCATCTAAGAAGAAGCATGTTTGTTGCGGATGCAAATCACTGTATGTAGCGTGTAAAACAGTTTGCGATCGTGGACACCATCCTGCGTCGTAACCGAAAAGTCAACGTGGCTCAGAGGTGCATGTGCACTGTAGCAGAGATGAACGGGAATGACGCCATGTTTTGTGAGTTGTCGCGTTCGAGTTGGTGGGCGTGGCTCTGTGATGCCGTGTTTTGTGAGTTGTCGTGTCAGAGTTGGTGGGCGTGGCTCTGTGAGTTGTTGCCCTATCCCATTTGGTGGGTGTGGCTGTCTTGTGTGCTCTCCATGGGTGTCTTATTTGTAGGCGGCTTAGTGAATTATATATATAGATTCTGAGACGCAGACTGTCATTCTGTTAATGTCTGCTACAAAAGTGAAAATCATATCTACTATAGGAATCATTTTAAGGTCTCAGTGATACAGCTAATTTTAGATAAAATGTTGAATAATATGATTTGATTTGTTGAGGACTGTAAGAAAAAAAATGAAATATGTATACTACTACTAGTGCAGAAGGAAACTAGCTGATTTAATTGTTACAAACCATTTTATCTTTGGTTTTTAGTTCATTAACACTGTCAAGATTCAGGGTTTAAGTTAAATTAATTATGTATCTTTTCACCATTACAGCTTAAATTATATACAACAGTTTATGTAAAATATCTGTGGACATTAAGAATAATGCATCGTTATTATGTTGGATGGACAGATTATTCAGAGTGTATTAATAACGTTAGTAACATTAAAGCCTTTAAACACTGTTATAAATGAACACTTTTTATGCATTCAAAGCACACAATTTTGACAACATTAATAGCTATCACTAACATTCCCTCTTTTGCCATTGCGGGTGCTAACCTAGCTAAGTTTATGTATACAAACACAATATATGAATATATGAAGCATGTCTTATAATGGACCCTGCCTTTTTGATTAACTTTTTGATTCGGTGGGCCTCTCTTGGAAGTGATATTACTAGCTCAGCATACCACAGTGTAGAAAATCGCACTGGCCATCACAGAGTTTTAGAATATGTGAAGGATGTCACTACCCACCTTAAAAGAGTGCAGTCATCTAAGAAAAAAAAACCTGCTCTGCCCTTTCTTATGGTGTTCCTCTGTGTTGTGAGAACAGTCCAGCCTGTCACTGATGTGGACCCCCAAGTACTTGTAGGAGTGTACCACCTCCACATGCATTACCTGAATAGTGACTAACCATAGAGGCTCTTTGGTGAGATGAAAGTCAATAACCAGTTCTTTGGTTATGCTGTTGTTAAGTTGCAAATAATTCCTTCTCCAACAAAAAACAAAGTTGTTCACATGACTCTTATACTCTGTCTCATCTCTCTTCTCAATATACCCGATTAGTGCAGAATCATCAAGTGACAGGACCTAGTGTTAAAGGGTGGAATGTGACCATAATGGGATGCACAAGGTCACCAGCACTGCTTCAGTATGCTGTGACATTCAAATGACACTCAGTTGGTATTAAGAGGCCTTGCTGATTCATGCTGCTTATGCCATATTACGACCCTATCTTCTACATGTCTCAACAGACATTGAAATTCTTTTGTTAATGCAACTTGTTTCCAGTCTCCAACAAGATGATCATCATCTTGATGTTCTTAGATGACAAGAGCAAGCATAGCATGGTCTTCTACTGCTATGTCCCATCTAAGGCATTGTGTAAATGCATATAATGTTATAAAGAGATGCTGTTTGAATGTTTTATGGCCTTTCTACTAGCTTAAATTAGTTTGTCCATTTTTGTCTGACCTTTGTCATTAACAAAGAACTGCTGCTCACTGGATGCTTTTTTAATTGCTCCATTCTCGATAATTGCTAGACAGTATTACACAGAAATCTCAGGAAGGCAGCAGTTTGTGAAATGCTGAAACCACAATGTGTGGCATTTATAGTACAGTCATGCCATGGTCAGAGTTGCTAAGATCATGCATATTGACAAATATAATGTTTGGTCAAACAATGACTAAAAATTTTGACCATGTGTGTATATAGTATACCATACCATACCATACCATACCATTTTTATTTGTTAAGCGCTTAAAAACACAGCATTACAACTGACCGAAGCGCTGTACAGTTAAAACAAGCAAGACTAAAAGCAAAATACTAAAAACAAACATTAAGAGAGAATTAAAACAGAGACACTAAAAACAGGTCAGGGGACCCAATAAAACAGAGAAATAGCAAAAAGCAAGTGGAAATAAGACAGGTTAAGAATTAAAAGCCAATGTGAAGAAGTGCGTTTTTAGGTGTGATTTGAATGTGGCGACTGAAGCGGCTTGCCTAACCAGTAAAGGTAAGGAGTTCCAGAGCCTAGGTGCACAGACGGAAAAAGCCCTTTCAACACGAACTTTAAAACGTGCCTTGGGAACGGTTAGGAGTAGCTGATCTGCGGATCTAAGAACACGAGGGGGATTGTGACGATGGAGCAAGACACTCAAGTAGGCAGGGTCTAGACCATTTAGTGCCTTATAGGTTAAGAGGAGTATCTTAAAATCAATTCTGAATCTAACCGGCAGCCAGTGTAGGGTTTTTAAAATCGGTGTAATGTGTTGGCTTCTGCTGCTTCCAGTTAAAAGCCTTGCAGCCGCATTTTGAACCAATTGGAGTCTAGAAAGAGTGGCTTTACTAATACCATATAGGCAGGAATTAGAATAGTCGAGCCGGGACGTAATGAATGCATGGATTACTGATTCCAGGAGGTGGTAAGGCAGAATTGGTTTGAGTTTGGCAATTTGCCAAAAAGCAGGATTTTACTGTGCTGTTGACTTGAGCATCCATTTTCAGGACCATATCCATTTTGATTCCAAGATTGGAAACAGACGAAGTTACTGGAATGGGAAGAAAGTCGAGGCCAAGGGGTAAGGTCTGTTTGCGGTCAGGACTAAAAACAATGACCTCGGTTTTTGAATCGTTCAGGTGAAGGAAGTTTACAGCCAGCCAGTCCTTAATGTCAGATAAGCAGTCGAGAAGAGGTTTAGTGGAGTTAGTTGACTTGAGGGAGAAATAAATTTGGCAGTCATCAGCATATAGGTGATACGAGATTGCATGTTTTCTAAAAATTGCACCTAAAGGCAGGATGTAAATTGAAAAAAGTAGTGGCCCCAAAATGGAACCCTGGGGGACACCACATGGGAGTGGGACTGATTCAGATGAAAAATCGTCTAGCATGACTCTAAGAGTCCTGTTGCAGAAATATGACCTGAACCAGTCGAGGGCTAAGCCAGATACACCAGCCCAGGATTCGAGTCGGGAGATCATGATGTCGTGGTCGATTGTGTCGAAGGCAGCAGATAAATCGAGAAGAACCATAATCACATGAAGTCCTGAGTCCAATGCCAAAAGGACATCATTTAGGACACGTAAATGCGCGGTTTCTG
Source organism: Erpetoichthys calabaricus (assembly GCF_900747795.2). Classification (NCBI taxonomy): domain Eukaryota; kingdom Metazoa; phylum Chordata; class Cladistia; order Polypteriformes; family Polypteridae; genus Erpetoichthys; species Erpetoichthys calabaricus. The sequence goes on along the minus strand of NC_041394.2, from coordinate 190,589,589 downwards.
TGCTGTGTTGGGGCCTAAAGCCTGACTGAAAAAGGTCCATTACCTGATGGTCCTGTAGGTGATGAATTAATTGCTCATAAACTACTTTTTCGAGTAATTTTGACTGGAAAGGTAGTTTGGAAATTGGACGAAGATTGGAGAAGACGGCAGGGTCAAGATCAGGTTTTTTCACGATTGGATGTACTACTTGTTGAGGGAGTAGGTTTACATATAGTACTAAAAAGCAAGCATATCTAATAAAATAGCCACTTAGTGTAAATTGTCGGACAACTTTAATTTGTTCAGTGTAACTAAATATTGGTGTGTATGTGAGTGTGCTATGCTTTGTATTAGCATTCCTTCCAGGGCTGATTCTAATTTTTTGCCTTATTCTGGTAGGATAGATCCCATTTTTGTCATGTAACAGTAATTGTGGAAAAAGTAATTTAAAAAACAATTGCATATTCATTCATGTAATATAAAAATAACCATTGTATTTAAAGTTTAATACATTATCAGAAATAAAGTTGTAAAAGAATTAAATGAAGCTTTCTTATCTTTGGCAAGAATACATGGCCTTAGCAATTCAGTTTGCAGAAGTCTTTCCTGACTGTTTTAATTTCGAAAAATAAATTTTTTTCTTTAATGCAATATTTTTTATTGTCAAATGAGGCTGAACCAGAGTTTAAATTTTTATTATGCTTGGATTGAAGAAATTTTTTAATATTATGTTTGATTTTCTCTGATTCAGAGAAAGGGACCCAAGCTTTCGTTTTCTTGGAAATGGTAAGGGAAATGTGTAGACAAAGCAATTGTGATCACATTTTACCATAACATCATTATGCCCTTTAAATTGTTCTAATAAAGAATTTCAAAATAAGTTTCACTCATTCATTTATTCAATTCCAAACTTATGACATTGTAATTCTTGATGTGATTATATACAGACGTCTGAGGTGAATACGATCTTCATTCAGGTGATAGCTGTGGTAGGAATGGTGTGTGAATTTATGCTGACAGATGGTTTTTAAATTTACTTTTGTAATAAGATACAGAATGATATTTTACAAAAGTATTGCTAACATTTAGTGAAGCACATAGGATTTTCAGTTATTTTTCTGCTTAATAGTTTCTTGATGGTAACACAACCACATTGCATTTTGTTGATTGCATGGGTGCATCGATTATTAATAGAATCAGAATCAGCTTTATTGGCCAAGTATATGTACACATACAAGGAATTGGACTCCGGTTTTACCTAGTATTGTCCCTGATGCTGTGAGATTGACTTAAGTGTTCATGAGAGTGATGGCCTGAGGAAAGAAACTGTTCACATGTCTGGTAGTTTTGGCGTACAGTGCTCTGTAGCGCCTACCAGAGGGAAGAAGTTGAAAAAGGTTGTAACCAGGGTGTGATGGGTCTGCAATGATGTTTTCTGCCTGTTTCCTGACTCGAGATCTGTATAAGTCTTGAATGGAGGGCAGATCAACACCAATGATTTTTTCTGCAATCCTGACTGTCCGTTGAAGTCTGTTCCTGTCCTGTTTTGTGGCTGAGCCAAACCAGACTGTGATAGATGAACAGAGAACAGACTGGATTACTGCAGAGTAAAATTGGATGAGCAGCTCCTGAGGCAGGTTGAACTTCCTGAGCTGGCGCAGGAAGTACAACCTCTGCTGGGCCTTTTTAACAATTGTGTTTATGTTTAGTTCCCACTTTAGGTCCTGGGAAATTGTGGATCCCAGAAACCTAAAGTTTTCCACAGCAGACACAATGCTGTTGAGTAGTGTGAGAGGGGGCAGCACTGGGGGGCTCCTCCTGAAGTCCACTGTCATCTCCACAGTTTTAAGCTTGTTCAGCTCCAGGTTGTTTTGACCGCACCAGAGGGCCAGCTGTTCGACCTCTCGTCTGCATACAGACTCGCCACTGTCCTTGATGAGGCCAATGACTGTCATATCATCTGCGAACTTCAGGATTTTAACAGACGGGTCTCTTGAGGTGCAGTCATTTGTGTAGAGGGAGAAGAGCAGAGGAGAGAGGACACATCCCTGGGGGGCGCCAGTGCTGACTGTTCGTGTGCTGGATGTGATTTTTCCCAGTCTCACTTGCTGCTTCCTATCTGTCAGGAAGTTTTTGATCCACTGGGAGATGGGAGCTGGTACAGTGAGCCAAGTGAGTTTGGTGTGGAGGACTTCTGGAATGATAGTGTTGAACGCCGAGCTGAAGTCCACAAACAGGATCCTAGCATATGTCCCTGGAGAGTCGAGATATTGCAGGATGTAGTGCAGTCCCATGTTGATTGCATCATCCACTGACCTGTTTGCTCGGTAAGCAAACTGTAGGGGGTCAAGCAGGGGGTCTGTAATGTCCTTCAGGTAGGTCAACACCAGTCTTTCAAAGGATTTCATGACCACAGACGTCAGGGCGACTGGCCTGTAGTCATTTAACCCTGCAATGGAGGTTTTCTTTGGAACCGGGATAATTGTGGAACGCTTAAGGCAGGCACTCAAATTATGAAAAATACTCAAAGTTAATAAAATCATTTGAAATTTTCATTCATTTGAATTAAACTGTACCACCTATTGATTGAAACAGCGTAATCTGTGCAGTCGGCCATAAGCATCTTTTACCAGTTCCACTTAAAAGATTGCCTGAAGCTCCCAGGCCAGTCAAGAGAAATAGTCCCTTTGACATGTCATCAATTTTCTCCTTTGAACATCTTCCAGAGGTCATCTTTTACTACATGCCCCAACCAACTCAGCTGATTCTTTCTGATTGTAATAAATGAATCTCAGTTCAGCTTTCTTGCCTAAGTATCCAAAATATTTGGCTTCTTGTTTGATTACACAATTACAGGATTGATAAAAGAACACTGGCCCAAGGTATTCAGATACCAAGTAGACTTAAGCATTGTGCTTACGCATGGTGTGTGTCTGTGTTTTTTATATCCACTGTAAAAAAACTAATGTTAAATTTACATTAAAGTACTGGCAGCTGGGTTGCCAGAATTTTACCTTAAAAAAAAAGGTGACAATATTTTTAGGTCTATAAAAATGTTATTTTTACGATAAAAAACTGGCAGCTGGGTTGCCAGAATTTTATCTAATAAATAAGGTGACAATATTTTTAGGTCTATGGAATAACTTTGTAGTAAATAACTGTTTTTGTCTTTACAACACATTCCAATAGAAGGGAATGTTTAACCAGAAATCCATGCACTGTAATAAATAAGCTAATCAATAAACCATTAGAAAATATCGTCAGGATCAAATACAAGTGCACAGTTTGCATCAGTAAAGTAACAACAATGAATAGCAAACATAATAATAATAATAATAATAAATTTTATTTATATTGCACTTTATATTTTAGCAATCTCAAAGTGCTACAGAGTAAAAATAGAATAATAAAATAAAAAAAAGAACAGAAGAGTCTATAAAATACTTTAACAAAATGACTTTCTAAAAAGATGAGTTTTTAGGTTTCGCTTAAAGGCCTCAGTCGACTGTGGGGCTCTCAGGTAATCAGGGAGGGCATTCCACAGCCTCGGCGCCACCGATGAAAACGCCCTGTCACCCATGCTGCTGAGCTTAGTTCTGGGGACTTGAAGAGTGTTAGTGAGTACAGAGCGGAGGGAACGTAAGGAGTTATGGGGGGTAAGGAGTTCCTGTAGATAAAGAGGGGCATGTCCATAAATGCACTGATGGGTAAGAAGGGAGACCTTGTACTCTATTCTGAATGAAACAGGGAGCCAGTGAAGGGTTTTCAGGATTGGGGTGATGTGATCATACTTTCGCACCCTCATCAGGATCCTGGCAGCGCTGTTCTGAATATACTGGAGTCTCTGGATACTCTTGCCAGGAATCCCAATGAGGAGTGCATTACAGTAATCCAGCCTGGAAGAGACAAAGGCATGGACGAGCTTCTCTGCATCTGCCAGGGTGAGTAATGGGCGGAGTTTGGTGATGTTCTTGAGATGGTAAAAAGATGACTTACAGAGATATTTGATGTGGGTGTCAAAAGTAAGTTGGGAGTCCATTCTAACACCCAAATTAGTAACAGATGTGGAAAGAGGAATATTTTGGCCAGAGAAAGTAATACTGGTGATGGTAGAAGAGCGAAGATGATGTGATGTACCAACTAAGATGGCTTCTGTTTTGGATCTGTTCAACTGAAGAAAATTTAATTATACACATTGAAAATGATTCATTGTTTAAGGAAGTTATGGCACATTGTCTCGTGGAGAAGTAAAGATTGTTTTTGTGGTGTATGGTGTCGTACAGGTGTGCCAGCTTATCAAATGCAATCCACTATAAATCAGTTTCCATAACCTCAAAAAAACCTTTCAGCACACAGGGAAAAATAAGTCTGCTAACTTTGATTTAAGTTTTTTTAAAATTTTGTTCACCAGGAACAATATGGTAAAAGGGGGCATGTCTTTATGGGTATAGCGTAACTTCGGTGTTACTGAAACAGTACTTTACTGTTGTACATTGTACAGTTGTTTACCGTCGCTGTTTAACAGTTTTATACTGTAAAATTAACAGCGATTTTTTCAATGTAACTGTAATGTATCAGTAAATGGTATGTATATTTTGAAGGTAGAAAAATATCAATTTTACAGAACTTGTCTGTAAAAAAATAATGAAATGTATTGTTTAAGATATACAGGTAATTTTCAGTAGAACAGAAGGTAACTTTTCTTTTTTTCAGAGAATCCTTGGTATCTGCAGATTCTATTTCTATGGCTTTGCTTATCCATTATTACAAAATTGTAACCCATTTCGCAACATCAGTGGTCTAATCCTGCCTATTCGTGACCATATGAAGTAAAAAAAACTCTGAGATGTCTATTGCTCAGCAGTGACACATGAGACTGAGCAGTAACAGGTCTGTGAACCAGAAGTCCGGGGCTTTATGCTGGTTCACTGAATGGATTAATGAGTGTCTGCCTGGCACTGAGAATCTTGGGTAAGCCATTGAACCCTATTCATGATGGGCACCAGGGCTTGCAGTTGTTCCCCATGAACCAAGAATTCCCAGTAAGTGCAGGTCATAAGCTCACACTGATTAAGTTCCTGCCCTATGTACACGCCACCCATTGCTACTACTGATTGTGTGATTCAGTGAGGTCCTTGAATCTACCTTGCTGCAGTCGCTTGTGACCACTGGTGGAGCACCAAGAAGGTTTTCCAAATTGAATATCTAAAAGAAGTAAAAGTCGTAAAAAGATTTCCGTAGGTGAACTTGCAGAAGGATCATTACTGAGCCTTGAAGGTGTGAGATTGAAGGTCTAACATTTTCCCAAGACCTGCACAGGACAGGATGTGTTGTGGTGAGCTTAGTTGATTTTTTGTAATTGACATTGTGTGTTTATGGCAACAGGTAGCAAAAGTGTATTTTGAATATATTTACCTACCTAAACTCTTTTTTCTCACAGAATCAAATCTTATATTATACATATATGTATAATATTACTAATATTACATATACATATATGTATAATATAATAGGATACCAAACATGGCAGTGGCATGGTGGTGAGCACTGCTGCCTACTGGATTCAGTAGAGATTAAATCATGTGATGTGTCATTGTTTGCACAGAAATTTCACCTTCTCTCCATGCCGGTATGATCAAATGCTAAAAAAATATTGGCCCCAGGGTGAGTATGTATAGCCATGTCATGTGTGTGCCCTTCCATAGACTGGAAACCAATGAAGGGTTGTTTCCTGCCTAGGTTCTGGCCCTCTGCAAACCTGAAATAGATCAACTGTGTTCCAGAATACATGTGTTTGTTTATGTGTAAATGAAAATACCACCCAAATTTATTTAAAAAATCGTGACAGTTAACAAACCAAATAGCCAATGATTAATTATTGACTGATTGCAAAAACTAGTCAACAAATATATCATTTACCTCCCAACTGTGTATATCACTTTGGGTTTTTTATTTTTTGTTAGTTGAATATAAGGTTGCAAAAGGAGTTGCAACTGTGTGGTGTTTGTTTCCATCCCTTTAGAAATATGTAGATTACTTTTAAAATATGCTTTCCTGTGTTTGTGCATCAAAGCTGAAAAGCATTCTTTCTTAAAGTGTTTAATAGACAAAGAATTCTTTATGTTATTAAATAACTGCATAAAGTTATTGAATTTTTCAGAATTTAGAAATGTTGATTTATATCTATATCAGTATAATTATAAAACTAAATGTAGTAAAACATATTTTACACTTTTGGGAACTACTAACATTGTGAATATATTTTAAAACTTTACCCACTGAAGACATTCTCTGCCTACATTTAGCTATTTTTGTAAAGAGGCACACCATTACTTACTGTCCACCAAAATTATAGACCATACAGAAGAATAATGTTTAATTTCTGAGACTATTTATAAGCATTCTTGTATTACAGAATTCTTTATACAGAATTTAATGAATGTGGTACACAGTCAGCAGTTTGTTATAAAGTAAGATTTATGTATTCCTTAAATTTTAAGGGAGATTTAACTTTTAATGTTTTTAAAGCTTACAGCTATAATCATTAGAATGCTAGAGTTTGCATTATTTTTCTAACATGTGGTTTAAAGTGTGTTTTTTTTCTCTTATAACAATTGAAGAATACTTTTGCTTCTAAAACAGGCACTCAAATGTTTATAAACCTAAATATAAGTGAGAATTAGAAGAGTAAGCATCATCTGGTTCTTCAGATGTTGGAGTATAGCCAATAGTATTTCACAGGGCACCAGGTGGTTAATCTTATGAAGTATTTTTGTGGAAAAATCAATAAATTAGACTTGAAATGACTCTTCTGCATTCTACAAATGATGTGACATATGCCTGCTGCATAGCAGCTGATAACATTTACCACTCTTTCAAGCAATTATGGTTTAACCAAAAGTGAAGTTCGTAATTACAAATGAAGAAAAAAGGCATGTTCTTGTAGAGATGTTTGAAGTTGTTTTAAAACCCTAAATATTGATTTGACAGTTTATAGTAAAGTGTACCTAATTTTCCCAATATGTAACTTAAGAATTGTCCAATAAAATATATATCCTTTACTTTTATGCTGATTTCTTTTTTTATACACTTTGGCCTTGGACCTCATAAATCAATCCTGGTCTATCACTAAGTCAATACTGGTTTAGTTTTCCAGAGCCTAATACTCAGACATTGTCTGGTTTGAAACGTCATCCAGTTGCTCCATGAATAAACTGCAACATGTTATATCCTCTACAGAGAAAGCTATTAGTTACCATCTTGAACATCTGAAAAAACTGCAGGCAGATTTTTACTGGTCATATACTTTCATCTGGGAAATGCTTTTGGTCCATTATATCCAATACTGCCCTTGCAACATTACTGATCCAGCTGCCCTCATTAAAGACCTTATGTGAAGCATAATAGTAATAATAATAACAATAAAAGGAGCAATATCACTTTAGGGCACTTAAGGTACATCCTCTGATATTGTTTTACATGGTTAAACATCTCCCATTTGCACTGTATGTTTATGTTTTGTTGCACTGACATTCATCCAGTCTGAAATTATGTTATGCCATATTTATATGGAGTGCAATACTACTGTATTAAGACTAAATTCAGCAAAACAAATTCCTTGCGAAAATAAAGATTATTCTGATTTCATTTTTTTCTTTTTACTTTTTTTCCATTCCTGTTAACACTTTATTTTTCTTTTTTGAATAACATTAACTGATAAATGGCCGAGAGGTATAATGCACAGTTTTCTACATCAAAGGCAAAACTGTAGAGTAGTGCAACTCATATTGTTATAATTCTTATTTTTGTCATCTATGAGACTATCTTGACACATGCTGTTCTTATGCTTTTTTTTTCCTTATTTGATTTATACAAATCAGGACTTTAGACAGTTATAATTATATGATTGCAAAAGGCAAGCATTTTTGCACCATTTTCATTGGGACAATAAATCTTACTTGAAGACTTCCTTTGTCAAAAGTCTCAAGTGTTTAGAGGTAACTTAGAATTTGGAGAGCAAAATTGTGTTGTCACCAAATATAATGTACTTGTATGTGAATTGAAAAAAATTAAAGGCAATACTGAAGATGCGCTGTTAGCAATATTTCTTTATTTTTAAAGAAAATTAGCACTTAAATACAACAAAGAGCCAGTAGTTTCCTAATTCAGTTTTTCTCTAAACTAGTCAATTCAAGACAAATTGCTATGTGATGACAATCTTATCTTCATCCGTTTTATACTCTGTATTTCTGAAAAGCATGGCAGTGTAGTGGTTAGTGCTACTGCTTCATGTGTCTAGCATCCTAGGTTTGAATTCTGTCCCCAGTTGTGTAGTGTGTGCATGATCTTCACATGTCATGTGGGACAGTTGGATTGCATTTTTGTAAACAGAATTTTTTAAAGAAAATGTAATGTTTCATTCTCACACATTTTTTTTCACTCTCCTCTTTAAGAGATCCGAGCCCAACTAGTGGAACAGCAAAAATGTATGGAGCAGCAGACAGAGATGAGAGTTCAGCTTCTGCAGGACCTGCAAGATTTCTTCCGTAAAAAGTCAGAAATTGAGATGGAATATTCTCGAAATCTGGAGAAGCTGGCTGAAAGGTTCATGGCCAAGACACGGAGCACTAAGGACCATCAGCAATATAAGTAAGTTTGAAAACTAATATTTTTTTTAGTTGTCATTTAAAATGTAATGGATGGAAAACATAAACATTCTAAAATAAAAACAATGGTGAACTGTACTATCTGCTATGAGTTCCATGCAGTTCAAAAATGATTTTATTTCAGATTCATTTTTTGTCTGAAATTATTTATTCTAATTGCAGCAGTTAGTAGGGGTGGGAGTTGCTAGTGTCTGCACAATACAATATGATCAGAATTGTTGGTGTCACAATAAAATTTTATATGCAGTATTTTGATTACATTTTTCAATATGTTGCAAATCATTATTTCCATTTTTATTTAACTAAATTTAAATTTCAAATCCTTTCTCTGTGGGCAAGAATGTGAATCTTTGATAATAAAAGTATTGACTTAATCCATTCCCAGTTAATTTGTGAAACTAATTGTGAAATCGCAACAGTGTTTTTGGGCATGGTCAGTTATAGTATATAACACTTTGGTACGCTTATAAAACTGTATTTTTGTTGAGTTCTTTTGAGATAAGCACTTTGTTTGTATTATTAGCTCTGCAAACACCAAACAAGATTGTTTCATATTTAAATTATATCATTAATGTTTATAGTATATACCGAAAATGTACATTGTATGTATGTTGATATTAACATTATTATGTTTTCATACATGAACAAAGCTTGATGGGCACTAATAAAAGTTTTCATGTTAATTAACCATGGGGCAGAATCATCCTGTGACTTTCAGTATCCTCTTTTTTTAATTTTTTGAAGACATTACATTTTTTTTTTACTTTTGCTCATTGAGTTTTATTGTAGCTCAGGTAATGTTCAAACATCACAGAGATTCACTTTGGCTAATCAGGATGAGACAAACAAAGCATTTTCAGGGTCTATGTGCACACTTTAGAGTGTAATGAGGGATTTCTGGTGAGGTTTCTTCTGTGACAGTGCTAAGGTTACTAGTTTGTCATCTATGGGAATGAAGAAGCAGTGTACATATGCTGTAAGTATCAATAAAATACTTTTCATTCATTGTATCTGTATTTCCATAGATAATGCAAACCCCAACCCCTAAAATACTTGCCTTCAGTATATTGATGACATATAGTGATAAAATATAGTGTAATAGTATACTATATAAATATTTTTCAATTTCCCCAACTCTACCACGTAGTCAGAGTCATTTTAGTATCCCTGGTCTCCAGTATGACTATTTACTTTTTTATAATTTTAGAAAGAAGTATTTTTATTGGGGATGTTCTAGAAGTGCTGCCTAATTTTGCTTTGAAGTGGTTTTATTTATTTGTATTTGTTTTATTGTTTTTCCTTCCTGATCTTAAAGGAAAAATCAAATGTTTGGTGGGATTTTAAGGAAGAAAGGGAAGTTGAGGTCAAGGGAAGAAAGATGTTAAAAATTCTTTGCATTCTGAATTTGTTGCAAAGGTGCAAAAAAAAAAAGACAGCAACTGTGACACAGAATGTCAAGAAAGTATGTGAGTACCTTTAAATGTGTGATGCTTGTATTGCCTATGTGAGAAATGGATGGATCAAAGCACCACAAAGAGATCCGTATATCAGCATTTAGGTTTGATGATTTGCTTGACCGTATCAAACCATTCACCAAACATCAAAGTACACAGATTGATCCTGTTGGAGCTGCATGCCTGCCATCACATGTTGATAGTAAACTACGATGTTGATGTCACGTACCAAAACTTGAACATACACGCCACCTATATTTTTGCTGGTACTGCAACTCACATGTGTTGTGTTAGCTTCTGACGAAGTGGTCAGAGGACATGTCAAAAGAACGCAGGGAATGTGTGGCAGCCATGATGCATGCATGTAAGCGTTCTGAACATGAAGAATAAACAGGCCCTAAATCTCCTTTTGCTTAAATGGAAGAGGCTCAACTCTAATCTTTACTCATAAGTTCCACACTGCAGTCCTGTAATCAGCCTAGTTGTTCTTTTCTGGACTTTTTCTAATGCTCTTTTTTGTAATCTTGAAACCAAAACTGCATGTAGTACAGTACTGAACTTTCAACTTCAGACCTCCCATTGTGTATTCAAATCTCACATGTGTAATACTGTACCTCACATTTACTTACAATAAATTTCATCTGCCGCTAATCTTGTTCACATTACTGCAAAGAAGCACATTTTATTTATCGTTTAGTAGTTATGCCCTATATCTTTAAGTGCTCCTGCATTCTTTGTGTTCTTTGGGTAGATCCCTTAGATATGGGGCCAACTTCACACCAGTGCTGCTGAGATCTCCCTCTGCCTTTATATTGAGGTGAGAAAGAGAATCCTAGCAGTGGTTCATCAAGTTGGTTTAGCTTTTGAATTGAGACTATTGTCTTTTTTGATCTTTTGGTTTTGTGGGTTTGCACTTCTGAAATTGGGTTTATGAGTTTGAAATACGTGTGGGACTTGTTTGCTTTGAACTACTTTTTAGGCAGATCCTAAAGAGACTTTATTTGAGCTATCCCAACAAAACACTTTATAGTTACCCTCTCTATTTTCATATATTTGTATATTTCTGGGACATTTTTGATATTTTGAACTTTCAAAGCCAGCTGCACATTTTTGGCATTGTGTAGCTCAAAACCGGTGGGAGTTGAGGACTGGCTACCTGAAGTAAGGCCGTAAATGAGTATTTTCTCTATGTATCAATGCCTTGGTTATCTTCCAAGTGTTTTGTGGGTGGTGCCCCAGGAAGCGTGGCCACCTGCTGATCACCTCTAGGAACTGCCCTCCACCTTATTAATCCAGAGGGTCTCCGATAGGTCCTGGAAATTCATTGTGAATGCACTCTGGAATGGGTAGAAATTGTGTTTTGAATTACCTTGTGCCTTTTTGTGAATTTCTGGATTTTTGAACTTGCGCTTTGTTTTTGACTTGAATTGGGACTGTGTTTACCTTGGATTGTGTTGCATTTTCAGGCAATTCCTGTTTGTGCTCCTCAGAGCTTCTTGTGCTAACTGAGCACTTTGTTAAAAAATAAATCTTTTATTTTTATAAAGTTCTTGCTTTATAAAGTTCTTGTTATCTAGCCCGGGTTTGGCAATATTCTGTAGAGGGAATTTTTGAAGATGCTTTCTGTAACTGTTTGGGAATTGCATGCCTTGAGACCCCTAGCTTATAACACCTTACACCATTTTTGCCATGTTTCCGTCTCCCTATCGCAACAATCCTCCAGGAGAAAAGTGACAAGGCTTTACATTACAGCAGGTAATGACTATAAACCAGAGAATACAGTAGGTTCTTCTGCAGAACTATTTGTGCGGAACAGATACAGCCCCTGGACCAATTATTTCCGTCTATTCATACATTTTCAGAAGCAGCTTAATTTACTGTTTGATTATCCAAGCTGCAGTAATAAGGCATAATCCAACACTGGATGGAGTGCTAGTCCGTCATGGAACACACTCAAACTTATGCTCCCACGTTCTTGCTTACAGACAGACAACTTATGTCTCGCACTACCTGACTTTTTCTATACTGTAATTTTTAGTTGTAGACTTCATTTGCATAATCTTAAAAAATCACAATAAATTGCAATGCATGCTCATTACCACTTGTCTGCTACAAGTAAACAGTGTTTTAGACTGTGGTCATGAATGAGAGACTCATTGAACATTTACATTCTGTTTATTTTCATGCAGAGCTTCACTGCTTATTCTGGTGTGGTCCACGTTCATTGTTCATCAAAATGTAACTTTATTGTGCTTTTGTGCTACCATAGTAAATTTAGAATCATGACGAAAAGCTGTCAAGATAATTCCTTCTCCCCAATCCTTCTCATATAATTTGGCACCTTTTGAAGTATTCACATTTATGCATAACATTCACGAATATTTTCTAACCTGTGTGTCTTTCCTATGATTTCCCATGTGTGTCTTTAATGAAGTAAAACCAGGGTGTAACACAGGAAGAGCATGCATCCTCTTCACAGACAGTGACTGGAACAAAATACCGAAATCAGGAGCAGTGAGACACCAACATTAAGTATGACGCTTAAGATAAGCCAGTATTTTTTCATATGTGCATTGAGGTACTGACTACCTGCAGAGATAATTCCTGTTAAATGGTTGTCAATACACAATGGAGTAGTTTCTTTGAGAATAATGTGGCCATTGCACAGTGATAGTGACATTGATTTAAAAGGTGAATTCACTTTAATGAGGCAAGTGCTGGAGGAAGCAGGGAGATGTTGCGGCAATGAAAGGTCACAAAACAGATTTCCAGTTTGGTACTTTATAATGTAGACATGAGAGGGATCATCTTCATGAAAATAAATATACTTAACTCTTGACTTTCCTTACATCTTTTAAGTCTCTCACTTCAAAATCTCAAGATAACAATAACTCATGGATTAGTACAATTCCATTTAAAACAAAATTACAATATTCAGACCAAATAGTAAAGAAAAATGAAGCCAGCAGAGGAAGCTCTGCATAGTTTGTACAGCCTATAAGTTTGGTAGTATTCATTTAAAATTATTTCTGTGTCTGTTTTCTTTATTTATTCCAAACTGTATATCTCTCTGGTAATGAACAGTCTGTCAGTCATGCTCTAATTCACTTAGACCTGACCAGGGTTGCGGGAGTCTGCTAGAGCCTATCCCAGCTAGCATACGGCACAAGGAATGGAACAAACCTGCCAGTCCATCACTGGGCAAACATACACACACAAAGCACGCACTAGGGCCAGTTTAGAATCACCAATTCACTAACCTGCATGTCTTTGGACATTGGGAGGAAACTTGATTAAGCCGACAGAAATTATTGCAAAAACCTCTAACTTCCGTCAGCCTTAGGAATTAAGATGATGGGGCTGTTCTCTGTCACTCCTAGCACTTAATTTCAAATTTCACTTCTGCCCTCTTTGCCTCTGGGAGTCTATATGGGCGTTCTCGACAACTATTCCATGTTCGGTAATAATGTCATGCTGTACCATAAAGGTCCATCTGGGTTTCTCTCTCACCACATACGCGACAGACAGAATGACTGATTCTAGCTCCCATCGCTGTTTGGGATATTTTTCTGAGCGAAGAGTGAAGGGGGCTGTCCAGTACTTGATAAATCCGTTTGCTCAGATGACAATTGGGTTTTTTTACCATGTAGTAGACGAGTCCCTTCCTCTCCTTAACTTTGTATGGGTCTTGCCAATGTGTCAATAATTTTGAATTTGAGGTGTGTACAAGGACCATAACAGAATCTCCCAGGTGGAATTCCCAAAGAGCTGTGCCATGGTCATAATAATGGGCCTGTGCTCCTTGTGCCTTGTTCATATGTTCCTTTAGGGTAGGCAGAGTTTTAATGAATCTATCTCGTAATTGTGTGATATACTCCAGTATATTGCTAGAAGGGAGTTCTTCCTCCCAACCTTCCTTTAAAATATCCAGTATGCCCCAGGGTTGTCGCCCATATAGTAATTCAAACAGGGAGAAGCCCATGGAGGCTTGGGAAACTTCCCGGTAGGCAAATAACATGAGTGGAAGTAACTGGTCCCAGTTTCTTCCATTCTCGCTGACCACTTTAGTAGCATCTGCTTGAGGGTCTGATTAAACCTCTCCAGTAAACCATTGGTTTAAGGGTGACATACTGAAGTCTTCAAGTGGTTTATTTTGACTAACGTGGTCACTTCCTTGAACATCTCTCAGGTAAAGTGCGTCCCCTGGTCCCTGAAGACTTCTTTGGGAATGCCGGGTCGTGCAAATACCCCTACCAGTTCCCATGCGATGCTATTTGTATTGTCTGGACTCTGTACACAAAGGGACAGCCTAGGGATATCGGGTAGCATAATCGACAAGGACTAAGATGTACTTAAGTCCTGTAGCCAAGAGATCGAGGGGTCCTATGAAGTCAAACCCGATATGTTCAAAAGGTATATCAATAAGGGAAATGGGAACTAGAGGAGTATGGTCCCTCCTAGGAATCTGTCACTGTTGACACTCTGATAGGAGATGCAAAAGCGATAGACCACCTTGTTAATTCCTGGCCAATAAATGCGGGGCTTGATATGCTCTAGAATTTTTTTTATTTCCTAACTGGGAGCTCAGGAGGTTAATGTGAGCTAGTTCATACACCTGCCACCGGAACGTCTGTGAAACTAACAGCAGTGACAGGACCTCCCCAGCTGCTTGATAAAGAAGGTCATTATTTAGAACAAAGTCAGACTGGTCTTTCCTTTAAGACATTGTCGTGGTAAAACAAAACAGTGAGCAACAATTGAAATGTTGCTACCAGAATCAATTAATGCTGTAACTCTGACCATTTGTAAGCACCACTTCTGTACTTGGAAGAGACAGAGGATTAGCGAGCGCACAGTGCCTCAGCTCATTCAGTAAATGGCAGGTGGGAATGGTGTGCCCTACCTCCCCTCAGTTGTAACAGCGTGGGGGGGTGGGGCGGGTCATGTGCTTCTCCTACGGCCTTGCCACTGGATCAGTGAGGGCAGGCTCCTGGTGGGCGACAAGTCCCTTTTGGGTTTGATGAGCAGACCATTCTGCTCTCAGGGATTGCTACACTGCTCTATGGTACCCAATTGTGTCAATTAGCGCCTCCATATTTATGTATGATTGTCTCTGAACCAGGTGGGTGAGATAGTCGGGGAAGGCATTAACAAGAATATCACAGGTGACTTATTCAACTACCTTCCTCACATCATTTACATCTGGGCATAGCTAGCACCCTGTTTTCACCCAAGTATCAAAAACCTGTGCTCAGGACGGTCGCTTAGGGTCGAACCTCCATTATAGCAGTTTTATAGTGGATTGACAGGAAGGGGTGTGTTTAAGGGCTGGGAGCGGAAGTGAGGTCAGAGCTGGGAGCAGAAGTGAGGTCAGGGCTGGGACCGGAAGTGGGGTCTGGTAGGATTTCTTTCTGAGGGTCTGCAGAGGAGAAAAGAGAGAATGTGTTAGTGTGCATCACCACAGTAAGAATGCTAGAGGGCGCTGTTGCCCTTGACGTAGACATGGTAAAAGCAATAAGAAGATCTTTTTAATTGTTTTTCTTTCTTCTTCAAAGTGCCTTTTAAGCACCACAGCCACCATACACAAATAAAACAATAACAAATTATACAATTTTCTCCACCACACCTCCCAGCAATCTCTGTCAACTACCTCCCAACTCCGGCTCACTTGCTGGGTCTCCACCAGTCCTTTATATAGTTCTTGACCCGGAAGTGCTCCTACTGTTCCTCCCACGTGACTTGCCAGAACTTCCGGGTCAGATGGAGAATCCCAAGTCTTTATTCAGCCCGGTAGTACTGTGTGGCTTCCGTCCTCATGACTTCCAAGCATTTTCGGGCTGTAAGGGAAGCATGACTGCCCAGGTCCTTTAATAGCTCCCCCTGGCGGCACCCAAGGCACCCAACAGGGCTGAGAAACTGGACTCCAAGTTCCAGGATGCCCTTGGGGAATCCGGGGCACTGCTACACTCCAGGAGAGCTGCAGTCTAGCATTTTGGGCGAGGCAGTGTCCTGAAAAAGCTGCCTACCCCCATCCTTCCACTTCAGGGGCATCCCGGCCGGGTTCAGCTGCCGGCTGTCCATCACACCACCCACTGGTCTGGTGCACTTATAAGTGTACACTTATTTAAGCTCATTAACTGCTTCCCATGCGCATGTGTGTGACAATTGCCAGTTCAAAAGCTTTTTCATCATAACTCGCACATTGATCACTTCCTTATCTAATACAAAGTAGCAATGTCACACTTAACTCAATCCCTGGAACACATGTAGTCATCATTGTCATCTGTCTACACAGTAATTATTTTTGAAAACAAATTATAGATAGTCTACTCCTTAAAGGAGCTGCAAAGGCAGTTTCTGCAGCAGAACAAGATGCAAATTGAAGAAATTTGTTCTGGAATATAAGTATAGTAGATCATAACATTATATTGTACATTGAGTTTCTTTGTACATAAACAGCACATTAAAATTCAACTGTAGTGATTTTTTTTAAAATGTAATTTTTGGAACATATAAGAAATCCAGCCACCAACAAAAGTTATGTTTTACTCCTAAATTAAAAAGCAAATTGGTCTTTAGTCAGTTTCTCTTTTTAAACAAATAATACAGTATTTAAGAATTAACATGCAATTTTGTATTAATCTGTATCCAGTAATGTTTTAGCTCAAATAAGAAGCTTCCTTTAAGGTTGCATGAAATTGACTGAGAAATTAGTCCTCATGGAAAACATTGAATGATGCTGCATTCTTTCATTCTTGAAAATTAATTCATACTATCTTAAATTATTAATACTCCAGATCCCTCTCTCTTTAACAAAACCACACTCAAACCGAATTAAAAATATTTTGCTGCCTTTTGTTTCACAGAATCAAACACTCATTGTTTGAACTCCATTGCCGGGTCTATTTAGTAAACTTAATATCTCACTACTTTTGTTGGAGCATCTAGAAGAGGTTTTTATCAATGGATGCCAGCAAAGGATTTTGGTAAAGTTGAATGAGACTACTTATCTGCCACATTATGTAGGCTTGGGTTTGAGTTAAAGTAACTTCAGGTTTAACATTACTGTACAGAAGTCCAATAAGATGAACATTATAAATAATACAAACTTGAAACATTTTTCGTTTGTAGATCATGGTGTGAAGATACCATACTAAACCACCCTTTTTTAGAATTCCCATTGACTCATAGTTAGGTTGTCTGCTTAAAAGTTTGGGGGATCAGTGAAATTAAGAAGGGAAGCTCAGAACAATAAGGTCTCTTGTACATTGAACAATGCTGCTCTATATTTTTGACCCAGACTCTTCACTTTTAACATATGTTACAGATTATGGATAATTTCCAAAAGAGTTCTGGGTTCAATGTAAACATATGTAAAAGTATATTATTCCCTGTTTTGTCATTCCACATTTGATCAGTATTTTAATTGTGTCACATAAGTGTGTATATTTAGACATTGCTAGTATGCAAAATTTCAAAACACAACTTTTCCATTGGTCCAGTGTGCCTGTTATAGGTAGTAAAAATCTGTGAAATGAAAAAAATGTACTTTTCAAATTTTCTCTAGCAAATCCTTCTTTTATGACGTTAGTTGCAACCATCATCTTGATTAATTTAAAATAAGGAAAAGCTCAGCTCCAAAAGTTTGCTCTACCTAGATTATGAATGTTCGATTTCTGAAAAGTTTCTGTAGCATATCATAGATTTCCAAAATCTATATTAGTAGAGTTTATTGTGAAATATGACACTGGTATCTCTCCCTCTCTTGTTCCCTAACCAGAGTTGGGAATTGTTTTGAAATTTCTGTGGCCTCATTACAAATATGCTACTGACTAACTAACTAATACAGTGGAACCTCGAGATACGATCACCTCTGTACACGAGAAATTCAAAATACGAGGAAAGTATGAGCAAAAAAGTCAGATCTAAATACGAGCATTGGCTCACGTAACGAGCCACGTGCCAGGCTGTGGGTATAGCTCGCGGCTTAGCGAGGGGGCGTGGTAGCTGTAGCGAGCCGCAGGGCGATCTGCGGTGTCTGCGTTTCTCACCTAAGTGCACAGGTGGGAAACTGCCCACATCCATGATTTGTCCTGTGGCTGATGGGCTGGGCAGGGTTGCCACCCGTCCTTTAAAATACGGAATCGTCCAGTATTTGAGAATGAAATTGCGCGTCCCGTTTTGAATCAATACGTATGCATCCCTTATTTTTTTGTATTAAAAGTGGTAACCCTAGCAGCTGCCATGTCTTCCCCGCATATATAGAGAAGCGCGAGCCGGTTAAGGGGGAGAAGAAGTAAAAGAAAAGAGAGGAGAGGAGAGAGAACGGAGGTTGCAGGAGGAGGCAGAAATCCGCAGCAGTAGGAAGTCGGTGCGAGAGAGCGAGCGAGTACAGGCTCGCGTGTAGCTGAACAGGCGAGCCAAACAGCTGAAGCAGGACGGTGTAGAGAAGGTCAGCTGCATTAAGTGTCTCGCCTATTGCAGAGCCCGCATGGGAGAAGCAGGTGAGATGCTAACAGAGAAGAAGCACCGGGGATTGTCATCTGTTTTTTGAAGACTGCTTCCTGTTGACGTTTTAACCTCGTGTTAAAGGATTGTTATTCTTATGTACTTTAAACCTCCACTTCACAACTGTTTTAAGGATTATTTATTTAAAGATTTATTGAATGCTCTACTGCACTTTGGACACCTGTTTTGATTCTTTTAATAATCAGTTATATTATTTACCAGTGTTATTTATTAAAGGTAGACTACAGTATATATAATTTATCAGTGTTATTTGTTAGGAAAAATTATTTTTATGTTAATATATTTGGGATGCGGAACGGATTAACTGGATTTCCATTATTTTCAATGGGGACGTTTGTTCTAGATACGAGAAATTCGCTATACAAGCTCAGTGCTGGAACAAATTAAACTCGTATCTAGAGGTTCCACTGTAGTAGTCTTCAGCCTGATTAGGCACAGAAATTAAAAATAAGATTAAATATTCCAAAATGCATCACAAAGGGATAAGCTCTGGCTTGTAACCAAAAGACAAAGAGGATTATTTGTAATTGAAAAGTATTAATTTATAAACAAAAAGGAGATGAAAAGGCAATCCTAAAGTGAACAAGTTCCAGTGCACTAATCTATAATCAGAATCCAGAGATATTAGAAAAAATGATAGCAAACCAATTAAAAGCAAATGAATACTGTACTTGCAAATTCTACTACATCTACTCTCTATATATAAAATCCTAAGCCTAAAAGTGCAACGGTGACGTTTTTGTCACGTTTTTTGTCATGCTTTAAATCAGGCTTATTTTAAAACCTACATATATATATTTGGTATGATTCTTTTCAGAATTTATTGAACTTTAATGTGATGCTGTTAGATTTTCAGATTATCATTCTGTTTTTAAATTAAAAACTAAAAAATATCAAGAACTCACTGTGGTATAGTAGGTCTGCGGCTTCAAAAAAAATATGTACAGTTTTTTAAATCCAGTTAGCTGTGTCTGTCTCCGTGGGCACGATTGCACGATCACAGGGAGTTGATGAGGTAATTGGGGCGAGTTGCACCTGCACATGTGGGTGCGATGATTCTCAGTTTCTTCATCGGCTTCCTGTAGCATGTGATTAAGGCGCTGCGCCCACTGAGACGTATATGGCCAGCACAAGGGGAGAGGAGGGAAAAAGAGACATGATAGAACGGGAGAGAAGACAGAGGTAAAAAAAAACGTGAAAGGCAGTGAAGGGCAGATGATCCAAACATCTGGATGGAGAAGGCAGCACAAGCTGGGGCTCCGTGAGGGAGCGCAGGCTATGGCGCTCTAGGTGCTGGTTCGCCCCACTGAATAATTGAGTAGAATGGGGCGAGCAGGACTAAAGATCACCCAATGGATCTGAGGGACGACCGAGTGAGCACGAAGGAAGACGGGAGGTGAACCGACCTTGGACGGTCTGGCTGCGCAATATGAAGGCAGCCAAGACAGGTGTCAGCTGAAAAGAGTTTGTTGCTGCTGAGTCTCCACCGGCTCCTCAAGGGATGGGTGAGCCGGGGAGACAGAAGGAAGTGGGCTGAGATTGTGTGAAGAGAGAGACTGCATTTTAACCTCTATTTTAGCTGATTTATTTATTATGGATTTTATCCCCACTTTTCACTGGTTTTATGGATTTATTTGTATACTGTTTTTTTTGTTGAGAACACTTTTGGTTTTACTTTTGACTGTTTTTAATAAAAGCACTTGAGCACTTTCCACCATCCTCTGGCTTCAATGAGATTTGTCCTCATTTGTCAGCTCATCTTGGTCATAATTATCGAACTGGGAGTCTGGAGTGGACCGGGATCGTCATACTCACGTCATATAAGACAAGAATTTGTGCCAAGAGATTTAACCACACCAGAAATAAAAGACAAAGAGCAGAACAGCTACTGTACTGGCTTTTAAATGTTCGAAGCACCATGCATGATGCAGATCATGTGGCACTGCAGCAACAGCAAGCCAGCAGCTGATCTAGCAAAGAGGAGGTTAAGAAAAA
The DNA here is from genome assembly GCF_900747795.2 of Erpetoichthys calabaricus. Lineage (NCBI taxonomy): Eukaryota > Metazoa > Chordata > Cladistia > Polypteriformes > Polypteridae > Erpetoichthys > Erpetoichthys calabaricus. The sequence goes on along the minus strand of NC_041394.2, from coordinate 190,568,966 downwards.
AACTACAGTAATCCCTCCTCCATCACGGGGGTTGCGTTCCAGAGCCACCCGCGAAATAAGAAAATCCGCGAAGTAGAAACCATATGTTTATATGGTTATTTTTATATTGTCATGCTTGGGTCACAGATTTGCGCAGAAACACAGGAGGTTGTAGAGAGACAGGAACGTTATTCAAACACTGCAAACAAACATTTGTCTCTTTTTCAAAAGTTTAAACTGTGTTCCATGACAAGACAGAGATGACAGTTCTGTCTCACAATTAAAAGAATGCAAACATATCTTCCTCTTCAAAGGAGTGCTTGTCAGGAGCACAGAATGTCACATAGATAGAGAAAACAATCTCTAGCAAACAAATCAATAGGGCTGTTTGGCTTTTAAGTATGCGAAGCACCACGGCACAAAGCTGTTGAAGGCGGCAGCTCACACCCCCTCCGTCAGGAGCAGGGAGAGAGAGAGAGAGACAGAGTTTGTTTTTCAGTCAAAAATCAATACGTGCCCTTCGAGCTATTAAGTATGCGAAGCACCATGCAGCATGTCGTTTCAGGAAGCAGCTGCACAAAAGATAGCAACGTGAAGATAATCTTTCAGCATTTTTAGACGAGCATCCGTATCGTCTAGGTGTGCGAACAGCCCCCTGCTCAATCCCCATACGTCAGGATCAGAGAAAGTCAGCGCAAGAAAGAGAGAAGAGTAAGCAATCTAGCTTCTCAGCCATCTGCCAATAGCGTCCCTTGTGTGAAATCAACTGGGCAAACCAACTGAGGAAGCATGTACCAGAAATTAAAAGACCCATTGTCCGCAGAAATCCGCAAACCAGCAAAAAATCCGCGATATATATTTAAATATGCTTACATATAAAATCCGCGATGGAGTGAAGCCGCGAAAGGCGAAGCGCGATATAGCGAGGGATCACTGTATTTGTTTCCCATTGTATCACCATTTAAGATTGGGTTTCAGAGGAGTGACTGCATCTCCTTGGGGTGCATTCAGCCCCCCTCTTCACAACGCGAGTGGCAGAGACGCGAAGTGGCTGGCGAGCAAAGCGAGCAGGGGGGAACCCCCTAGTAATTTCAATAAAATTATGCTAAGGCCTCATCCCAGGCTGAATATACAACCAGGAAAGAGGCGTCAGCAGCAGTGATTTCAAGGTGGCCTTCCTTGTGAGGAACCACCCACATAACACATGGAATGGAGGCAAATTTAAAAACACAATAATAATTACCAATATAACAAAAAATACATAATAGTAATATGAAAAATAATGATTAATATTATATATAATAATAAATAACAAAACAACATTAAAATATATACATTCTGTCTATAATATAACAGAATGACAAATTTTGGTTATTTTCAAGGTTGAATAAATTGTTATTATTACTTATGTATTTTCATGCCACCATTTTGTTTTTTACTGTTTTGGTTATTTTTGCTTGGGGTGGGGGTCAGAAACCATGTTGCTATTAGCAACATTACCCCATTGCTGTCGTCGGATGCTCAGAAATAGTCTGCCAATCCAGGATTGCAAATTCTTCTTAATGACCCTGTACTGTGTGTGTTTCTTTGACAATAAGTTTGCTTTACATTCTGGTTTTGTTCATTTGCTTCCTTTTGGGTTTTTTGGCTCTTGACACCTTCCATGAGTTTCCTAATGTCTACTGATTTTCTTCATATTACTTTTTTCAAAATTTACTCTGATGTGACATTTTTGTTGTTAATCTTTGTTTTGTGATGCTTTCTACTTCTCCATTTTGTTTAAATGGTGCTGATATTTTGTGTATTGTTTTCCATGGGTGCCGCTGTATGGTTTAAAACTAAATGTACTTAATGGGGATTGAAGTTTGCTATTCTGTAGAATTTGGGAAGATCTTATTGGATACAACTTTTCATTTTAATTCCCAGAGTCAACTTAGGCCCTTCTCTTTTGATACATGCTTCTTGTCACTATATATTTTAGGGAATAATTGCTAGACAACAAGACTTACTGTTGTGCCCCATACACCAATGGCCAAAGGGTGGTGTGATGACTCCAAAATGGTCAGGAAAGCAGGACAGAATCTCCTCTGGTCCGGCCAGAGGAGGAGCACACAAAGTCAGTCTGAGACCATCCAATACTATCTGGCTTTGGAATACACTGTGAAAAAATGTGTTTACAAAACAAAGTTAAAAAAAATGTATTCTTGAATGTCCCAGTATATCAAACATGACTAGAGTGATGACTGCAAACCCTTGCCCAGGAGACAAAAAAGGGCAAAGAATTTATAAATAAAAGATTTATTTTACAGAATTGTTCTGCAATAAAAAAAGCTCCATGGACCACAAGAGGCAAAAGGAGTTGCCTGAAAAGGCAAAAGGGAATCCAAGTCAAACACATTCCCAATACGAGATCGAGAAATCATAAACAAAATACAGAACGGTATTATATCAAAAAGCCAGTAAGTCAGAAGAATAAGCAGTAACAAAAAGGAGACACTGACTAACCACATAGCACTTAGATATGTACTGCAGAGGAACTGCAATTCCCATGATCCTTAATAGGGCTGGGAATAGTCCATCAATGGAGACTGGGGACCCACCCACAAAACACAAGGGACATGGCAGAAAATTGATCCACACAGACAAACCAAGCAACAAAAATGACTTAATTATATAAATAATAAACAAAACAACAATAATAACATAGACAATAATAATTAAATAATTAAAAATGAATGAAAAACACATAATGAATTTAAACCTAAGCCAGGAGAGGAACCCTGGCTTACACATAACAATTATCTGTGATAAAAATGGTGAAATAAATGTATGTTGGTGCTATAATTGTAATATACTTTCAGTTTTCTGTTCTTCATTAAATTATAATAAAAAAATAAGAAGAAACCAAATCAATATAGCAACATTAAGACAGAAATGAGATACCATATATCATGAATTTCAGTTAAAATATTGCGTCCAGTTCTAACATCTGGGAAGATGAAGCACTTTGCACCCAAGGCTTAAATATCTAATTGCAGCAGCTGATGAGTGACTCCAGGACAGATCACAGGAATTGAAAGGATGCAGTGTTCAAGAAAAAAAAGTAATGCTTTTGAAGTTGTGCTGGAGAAATTGGAGTTGTGTTGGTGTTAAATAAGGTGGTTCTATTTTGCAAGTATGCATTTGTGAAAGGTTTGAAGGAACTGATGAGGAATAAATTAATTCAGACTGTGAGCTTTCCCATGGCTGAGTCTCCTGTAATGTGGATGTTATAAGCGTTCAGTATGTGATATATAAGTTGGAATGTACAGAAATGAACCAAACAATTTACATTGACAGATAAAATGTGTACTGTTTAATAAAGTAGTATTTAATTGTTTTACTCAATAAAGATGTTAATTCACTAAAGAAATATGGGTTTGGTATCAAATGTCTTTGTTTAAGTGTTTATTTTATATTTTGTTTCTAGTTTTCAGTGTATTTTTGTTGTAATACTTGTATCTCTCCATATTATAAAAGAGAAATGTTAAATGTTTAATGCTTTGTTTATATGCGCCTCACCAAATCAAATTCCATGTAATAGTTGTTGTTATTGGCTGTATAATTATATTTTGAATATTTCTTTAAAAGTATGCTCTGCTTTCTATTTAATTTTTCATGTTAAACTCTCACTACCAGTAATCTCAGGAAATGAATCCTGTGACAATTTGCTGCACCATGCTTTCATTATGTTTTACCATGCTTGTTTAAATGAAATAGAGTAGTTCCATAATTATAAAATACATGGGAAAATGTGGCATGTCCTTTTGATGTCATATTATGTTTTCATGGGAAAGACGCTATATAAATAAAATGAATTATTATTGTAATTATTAGCATTATTGTTATTATTTGTAACCAAGAGTGTGTGGCAGGTATAGCATCAGTGTTAGAATTAAAATGTTGACAGGACTTGCGAATGGGGAAAGAAAAACATAAGAGTTATGTATAATGATCTTCATATGCACATTGTATTAATACTTAACCCTATACTGGATGAAGCTAAAAAGGAAAGTGGATTTTTGTTTAATTTCTAATTAATTTTAATGTAGCATTTTTTAGCATATTCTTACTAAATCAGAATTTGCTAACGTTACATTTTGTGTATGCCATATACAGTACAGTGTTTTAACACTAATTAATAACTATTGGCTTTGATGCTGTTAATTTTGAAGAATGTTGACATGTTCTTGTAATTTGACAGTACCACTCATATTTGAAGATGGGAGATAAGCCTATCTGACCCAGACCCCACCAATGAGCCCACCTCTTAATGAAGCAGTTTCAGAGATGATGCTCTAGTTGAAAACCACATGCAAGAAATAAAAATAAGTAGGGAAGCTTCTGTCTAGGAGAGGGGAGTTTTGTCAGTCATTTTGATGCATTTTTTCTTACAGGGATGCATGTGTTTAATGATAAGTGTATGGCAGTGATTTGATATGTAGTTGCATTGTGATTATTGAAAACTTATGCTATTAAGTCATTTTTTTTAACTAAAATCTGTTTTTCAGAGTGACAGAGAGATGTTCTCTATTTAGAGTTAGACAGATTATTACTGTGTTCATACTGCACATAATAATTCTTTACATTTATATAGCGCTTTTCTCACTACTCAAAGCGCTCTCTACACAGGGAGGTAGTATAAGTAGTAATTATTTATCTGAGCTAGAGTAAGGATGTGAATAAAGTGAAAAGAATTTAACACTGGCACAAGGTTCATTCTGTAATACAGTACATATTACCACAGGCGGCAGTAAACCTTTCTAAATAACAAGATCCTGTTGATAGATATTGTAACAAATATTTTCTTTCATGAGTCTTTCAGAATTAAGGAAAGAATTTAAGATCAATTATTCACTTGGATAATAATTTATTAAGGCTTATCAACTTCTTTCTTAACAGAAAAGACCAAAATCTGTTGTCTCCTGTCAACTGTTGGTATTTACTACTGAATCAAGTGAGAAGAGAAAGCAAGGACCATGCTACACTTAGTGACATCTACTTAAACAATGTCATCATGCGCTTCATGCAGATCAGTGAAGATTCCACCAGGCTCTGTAAAAAGGTGAGCATGAGTTGAAAATAGAGTGATGCTTACTTTGATAATATATAGAAAATTGCAGCAAAAAAACAATTTTTTGGCTTGCTGTACATTGTGACTAAACCCTTGTGACTAGACTCTTTTTTAATCGGTCTGTGCTGATGTGCAACTGGTCTGCAAATTTGTAAGTGTGCATTGTTTTTTTCTTAATTAGACATTTGGTACTAAATATCTTTGGAAAAATAAATATTGTAACAATAAATTTCTCTGGGCAGCACGGTGGCGCAGTGGTAGCACTGCTGCCTTGCAGTTAGGAGACCCGGGTTCACTTCCCGGGTCCTCCCTGCATGGAGTTGCTTGTTCTCCCTGTGTCTGCGTGAGTTTCCTCCGGGTACTCCGGTTTCCTCCCACAGTCCAAAGACATGCAGGTTAGGTGGACTGGCTATTATAAATTGGCCCTAGTGTGTGTGTCCTGTGGTGGGTTGGCGACCTGCCCGTGATTGGTTCCTGCCTTGTGCCCTGTGTTGGCTGGGATTGGCTCCAGCAGACCACTGTGACTCTGTGTTCGGATTCAGCGGGTTGGAAAATGGCTGGATGGATGAGTTTCTCACTTATTGATGAAATTTTCATGTAAGGCAATATGAATGACATATTTCAAAGAAGGTGTCAAAGGAAAACATTACAAGCAATAGTGTGTCACGTTTTAATATTGTATTGCCAAAACAATGTACACTATATTGTATTCAGTAGTAATTTGTATTTAAGCAACCAAGAAAGCATTACCATAATACATAAATCTGTGATACAATTGAAGAGATTGTAAAGTACAATGTAGCACACAGCAGAACAATAATATATTTAATTGTGTTTTACATTTTATGGATTGGGCTAAGAAAAGAGTCCAGTGTGTCCAATTTTTAGCTGTAGTGTTGTGTTTATTGTAATTGGCTCTACATTTATTTATTAGTATGCTAAATATATACTGTATATATATATACAGTGGAACCTCTAGATACGAGTTTAATTCGTTCCAGCACTGAGCTTGTATAGCGAATTTCTCGTATCTAGAACAAACTTCCCCATTGAAAATAATGGAAATCCAGTTAATCCGTTCCGCACCCCAAATATATTAACATAAAAATCAATTTTCCTAACAAATAACACTGATAAATTATATATACTGTAGTCTACCTTTAATAAATAACACTGGTAAATAATATAACTGATTATTAAAAGAATCAAAACAGGTGTCCAAAGTGCAGTAGAGCATTCAATAAATCTTTAAATAAATAATCCTTAAAACAGTTGTGAAGTGGAGGTTTAAAATACACAAGAATAACAATCCTTTAACACAAGGTTAAAACGTCAAAAGGATGCAGTCTTTAAAAAACAGATGACAATCCCCGGTGCTTCTTCTCTGTTAGTGTCTCACCTGCGGGCTCTGCAACAGGCGAGACACTCTTAATGCAGCTGACCTTCTCTACACCGTCCTGCTTCAGCTGTTTGGCTCGCCTGTTCAGCTCACTGTTCAGCTACACGCGAGCCTGCACTCGCTCGCTCTCTCACACCGACTTCCTGCTGCTGGCTGGCTGGCTGCCTGCCTGCGTTCTCTCTCCTCTTTTACTTCTTCTCCCCCATAACCGGCTCACGCTTCTCTATATATGCGGGGAGGACATGGCAGCTGCAGCCCATCAGCCACAGGAACAATCATGGATGTGGGCAGTTTCCCACCTGTGCACTTAAGTGAGAAACGCAGACACCGCAGATTGCGGCTCGCAACTGCTACCACACCCCCTCGCTAAGCCGCGAGCTATACCCACAGCCTGGCTCGTGGCTCGTTACGCGAGCCAATGCTCGCATTTAGATCTGAATTTTTCGCGCATACTTTCCTCGTATTTTGAATTTCTCGTATACAGAGGTGATCGTATCTCGAGGTTCCACTGTATATCCATCCATCCATTTTCTAACCCGCTGAATCCGAACACAGGGTCACGGGGGTCTGCTGGAGCCAATCCCAGCCAACACAGGGCACAAGGCAGGAAACAATCCCGGGCAGGGTGCCAACCCACCGCAGGACACACACAGACACACCCACACCCACACACCAAGCACACACTAGGGCCAATTTAGAATCGCCAATCCACCTAACCTGCATGTCTTTGGACTGTGGGAGGAAACCGGAGCACCCGGAGGAAACCCACGCAGACACGGGGAGAACATGCAAACTCCATGCAGGGTGGACCCGGGAAGCGAACCCGGGTCTCCTAACTGCGAGGCAGCAGCGCTACCACTGCGCCACCGTGCCGCCCTATGTATATATATATACATTTACAACTTTGTAACCCAAGGTTTTCTGTTATGTTTTCTAGTTTACAAAGACTTTCTTGATTTTTTTCAAATTACTTGAAAGGATGGGTTATCTATATATATATATAAAATCCCTGTGTGCATCCAGGTGTCCGTGTGTGGGTGTCTTCTGATGAAGTGCGCATGCGCGGGGCACGGTGCGACGCGCAATATTACTGTCAGAGAAAGTTAGAGGCGTTTTATGGAAATACAAACAGTATTACTGCGAGAGGAAATTAAAGGTACACAATACAGTGACACATATTACAGCCACATACAAGCCAGTATTACTGTCAGAGGAGATTAAAGGCATATTACCGATGCGCACACCTGTATTACCGCCAGAGAAAATTAAAGGTATATTACGGACGTACAAGCCAGCGGACGTACAAGACAGTATCCTTCAATAAGGGCGCGCACAGGCATCCTTCAATAAGAGTGCGCACAAAAAGGCGAGCCTCAAAAGGGCGACCTCAATTGGGCGCAGCGAATAAAGATCTGCACCTTTGTTGCTCTTCACATATTCCAGAGCCATTTGAACTAAATTATCTACGAACGCCTTTATTCGCCGTGCTCAATTGAGGTCGCCCTTTTGAAGCTCGCCTTTTTTTGCGCGCCCTTATTGAATAGAGCCGTACAAGACAGTATTACTGTCACAGAAAATTAAAGACACACAATACACGACGGCAGCCCACGAAGAACGGTCAGCTCAGCAAGTAAACATCAACAAAAGAAAGGCTGAAAGAAAGAAAAATACAACAAACAAAAAGAATGAGGTCAAAGTCCCTTGCCATTTAATATAGACTGTTCCTACTAATGTTTATGCACTACTGTTCTAGCGCCCGTTATTGTAATGGGCTAAATGACTAGTTTTCTATAATAGTGTCAAAATATCCTGAGACTTGATTGCCATTTTCTGAGTAAAGTCTACTAATGTCTCCTATTTAAATCCTGAAATAAAACTATTGTTCTTAAAAATATCATTAGAAACTGGCAGAAGAAAAAGAGCCTCAGAGTTTCAAATTTCTCAGAGTTGATTCCTGAGGAGGATTTATTATGTTTATTCAACATTAGTGCAAACTTTTGCTTGCTAGCTGCTGCTGTCCATCACCAACTGTCTGCAGTGGTGTGTCTTATATTTCTAAGCAAACCTTTGAAAAACTTGCTTATATTTTTTTATGCTGTTTTAATTGTGTTTTTGTTGCACTGTCAGTTCTTCTCTTACTGCTCAAAATGAAAATATCTTGTTTTTTCAAATGTTGTTTGGCCTTCTTTACATAATATGTCTAGGTAAAATAAAGTCTGAAACTGGGGAATATAATTTCTGTTGCTTGGTGTAAACCACACTTATATCAAAAACCAGTAATGAAAGCTCTGTCCAGAAGCACTGCATTAAAGTAGCTAAAATACTGTATTTTTCAAATGTTTAGCAATAGATGGTCAATCTCAAGAGCTTCATGAGTTATAAAAGCAAAAAACTGAAATAAGGGACAACAAATTGATGAGGCCAGTGAAAAATTGTGTATGGTGTCCTAAACTGCAGATTGTATGACATATATTACAGAAACGTTGCTTTAGAACTAGAGCTGTGACAATATTGAGCTTTTTTTTTTTTTGCGTATTTGCTTTTTACTTAACATAAACCTCACTACTCAACAATATTTTTGTGTGGAGATATGTCATCAGTTCATTAAATTAGAATTCTGTATTATTATGACTGTTAACCAGTAACAGCACACTGTACGATAACCTGCAGTGAATACACTTGACTTCAGCATTCATAGTTTTCATACTCTCTGTGTATGTTTAGCATTAGTTTGCTCAGAGGTTGATGTGCTTGCTGCTTCCTGAGCAGCTCTTCTTTTTTCCACCCTAGCTGCCCACTTCTTCTCTTTTTTTGTCGGCATCTTTTCGTGTTAAAACCGATTAAGTCAGAATTTGTGTTGCAATTACTTAGTACGTTTTCTTTAAATTTTCATTTAAGCTGGCACTTAAGTCTTTAATCTACCTCAAGAATGATGTAAGATATGAAGAGGTAGGGAAAGTGATGTTAAAGGTGGTAGGGATGAGAACTGCGCCCGTATGCATGCACCGCATGGTCGCCCTACTGGCCGCTGCCGAGAGTTGATTCTACAATAAAATAAAATAAAAATAAAAAAGGAATAACCTTGGAGGTCAATCATCAATATATGTGTACCAAATTTCAGGTCAATAGGTCAAACGGTTTGCGAGCTACAGGTGATTTAAAATCCTGGACAAACAAATGAACAGCCACAGTAGCATATGATATATAAAGATTATATGTAAAAATATTATCTAAAGAGTGCAGTGTACATAACCGCTTCTGACTGAGGTTAGTTGCACAGTTAGTTAGTTATGGATTATTTGGATGTTGCTGACAGCTATACGACTAACTGGAAGTGACAGAAGGTTATGAGCAGGCTGTGGAAAAGAAAAGGGGAATTACAGTAAGCACTACAGATATGGTTGACCAAAAAGGAACAGTTATCCATCCATCCAGCCATCCATTTTCCAACCCGCTGAATCCGAACACAGGGTCACGGGGGTCTGCTGGAGCCAATCCCAGCCAACACAGGGCACAAGGCAGGGAACCAATCCCGGGCAGGGTGCCAACCCACCACAGAGGAACAGTTATTGTAATTGTTAATTGAGGTAAGAGATTTATGTAATGCAGGACTGGTGTCCCAGATTATGTTCTTATGCTGAACTGGTATGTTTTTGAATAAGTAATATTTTCTGTTAACTGAAAAAAATGGCCTTTTAATTGTATAAAATTAAATAGTTTAGAAATTTTTTAAAAATTTTGAGATACAACTCACAAAGTCAAAAGTCTTGAAATTCTGTTAATTTAATCAAACTACATAAAGTACTTCTTCCTCACTAAATGATCAAGTGACACATTAGGTATGCATTAAGCACTGAAAAACAAGACTACAAGTCTTTTTGCCTGTCTGGTATAGATCCACCTTTTCTGTTGCCAGCTGGAGTGAAAACCTAATTGCAGCAGATGTATATAATTTGAGCTGCTAATATAAATTTTAAAATAGAGAGATATTGTAATTAATATTGTGTAAACAGGATATATTAACATGAATATTAATTAAAAAATAATGCATACAATTTTGTGAATTTAACTGGGTTAAGTATCTTAAACAGAGTTTAAGAAGGTCATAAAACTGGCATTACATGAAGCATTACATTAAATGTGGAATTGATCTTGATCGTTATTATAAATAAATACTGACCAAAAAGCATTGCATTGTAATGTTGATATTTCAAGTTTTAAACAGAAAATATCAGGAAAATTACTTATAGTGGATGAGTGAAAGTATATAACCATTTGATCCTTTGGTGTTTTTTTGTTTTAACTAAACTAATGATAGGGAGTAGACCTTTGTGATCCTGGTTTACTCTGCTGAGGATCAGTTGTTTTAATTTTGCTTTGGTCATTGAAATCAATGCCCTAAGTTGGCCCAGTCACGTTGTATTTGTAGCCTTTATTTACACAAACCTTGCAATTTGTACCACTTGCTCCTGAAATCATCAGTTGTGTACTTTAACATCTCCAGTGACTTGGTCATACAGTAGTACTCTATGACAAGCCATGACAAAAACAATCAGAAGAACATTGAAAACATCCACAGCAACAAAATACATTAAAGGTAAAATATTCATTGCTTTTTAAACAAGTCTTGCATAACTATGTCTCAGAGTGGGTGGAACAGTGGTGCAGTAGATGGCTCAAACATACTGAGTTTGAATATTAAGCCTGTATGAGTCCATGTGGAATTTGCACATACTTCTAATGTCTGCAGTGGCTTTCCTCCAGGCAGTCTGTGTTTTTCTTTATACATCGCCAAAGACATACTAATTATGTAAATTGGCGATTTGAAACTGGCTGTTGTTTAAGTAACAGAGTGTGTGTGTGTGTGTGTGTGTGCCTGCGTGTGTTTGTGTGTGTGTGTGTGTGTGTGTGTGTGTTTAAGCTATTAAACAGATGGGAACCATGTCATGGTCTGTTTCCTGCCTAGTGCTAACAGGATAGACTCTGGTTCACCCTTAACCCTGAATCAAGCAGGGTTTTAAACATCATATTATGTTTCTTTTCTCAGTTTCAGTAGTATTGTGTGGTGTATTGAGCCCTGCTTACATAAGCTTTCTATGTACTAATAATGCATAGTTAAGCATGATTTTTTTGTTGTTAAATTATGTATGGTAATTGGGAGAAACAGATTTCTTGTGTTATTTTTTAAGTGTTGAGGAACAGTCCATTATCTAATCCAGTAATCCAAATTAGGATCTTGGATAGCTAGTGCTTATCCCAGAAGTATTGGGAACCAAACAAGAACCTGCATTGAATGAGGTGTAGTCTATTCTCAACTGGCAAATTAAGAGTAATCAATTAACAAAACACGTCTTTGGCATATAGAAGAAAAGGTAGAGTACTCACAGAATAACCTTAGCGAACACTAAGATAACTTGGAAACTGCACATAGTTAGTGAGCAAGCTAGGTTTGAATCCCTGTGTCCTGCAACTGAGTTAAAAGGAATGCCCTCTACATCACTGTACAGCTGACTTTCTCAGTTAACTAAAGGTAAAGTCTTCATGCAATTGGAAATTATCATGAGATATACCAATGGCACATGGTTACCCATATGAGCCAGAATAATTTTGGCTGTTTGCATAGTGGACCATCAACATACCGTACACAAGCAGTGACATTTTTTAGATGTGTAGCATCTGTAATGGTGAGTATACACTAAATACACATTTTTATTTGCTTAAATAAAATGAGTTTACCTTTTACTTAAATGTAAGCCAGTGTTTCACGCCTTTACCCTTGAAACCCATTATATATACTAGTAAGTAAAACAAAAGTTAAGTGTGTATGGATTTTGTTATATCTACAGAATGTATTGTAGTGCACTGACACAAAGGAGAGGTGCACATTATCTCTTTGCTAATGCAAAATCATAATTTTCTTTTTTAATTCTATCCCACTGGATATCTCCATTATGTTTTGTCAGATTGTTTTGCAAGTTCTCTACTATTTTTGGCATTAAGCAATTGTTTCCCAGTAGTTTGTTCATTGTGATACCTCTTACCTTCATCTTTAATACCTTCTTTGCTTTTGTTAGTTTCACTCAAAACATTTTTTTTTACTTTTACTGGAGCCAGATTTTAAAGGGTCCCTTGTGTATAGTAAAATTCGTCCCCAGAGTCTAAATCAAACATGATCGTGGTTTAATCACTTCTAAGATCTGATTTTCACATATACACTGAATTTTAGTAAGTACGTGATTTATTATTGCTTTGTTTTTACGGGGGTATTTTTGTTTAATTTATATTAAGATTTTTTTGTGCTTGCATTTTATGCTCCTGAAATTTAATGGAACAAAGTAAGACTAGAAAATGCAGTAGAAAACAGGCTATCAATAACAGGCTGGCAGAACCAGGCCACTTCACGGTTAGGATATATGTGTTCACAGTTAAGGTAGCACTTTTGAAAATATATTCCATCTACCTCTGTGCAGTCATGCATACTGAACTATAACATTTGTGCAAGTGTTGATTTTTCTTTTCCTTGTAGGCGTATGAAATAGCTTGATTACTTAGTTCCAGGTTTCTAACGCAAATGGTTTATAGGTGGTTTGCATTCTATTCGATGCCTATATATAATTCTAAAAAAAGAAAAGCACTGACTAGATAAAGTTTGGAGCTCACCTGTGAGTTGCAAAATACCTTAGATAGCTACAGAAAAGTAAAGAGAAAGAATGAAATCATGGGAATCAGAAATTGAGAAGAGGAAGTGGAGCATCAGGTTTACTAGGAGATTGCATTAGCATTAAAATAATGCATATCTGAATGGACAAAAGTTATGTTTCAGCTGTATGAAACTGATTTATATGAAAATAATTTCTTGTATGTACAAAAGAGATTTGTGAAGAGGGAAAGCTGATAAATGTGTGGCAAGGCTAGTTGCCAGCTCTTCTTTTTTCCATTTTGTGTGGCTGAACTTTTTTAAATTATGTGATGAAGTGGAGCCCACAGATAGCTGGTTAATTAGTGTACAGAAATTTTGGATATATGTTAACAATTGGAATGATGCTGTCATTTATGCATTTTGCTTGTTAAATTAATGTTTTAAATTATTTTTCAAGTCAGATTTAATTCTGGTTAATGAAACAAAAACCCTGGCAGAGGTAAGGATTTAGTTTTGAAAAATATGAAAAAAATAAACTAAAAGAAATCAAAACATCAAAGTGCAGTAAAGAAACAAAGACTTGTCTCTTATGCAGAAATAAACAAAACTGCCAAATGTGCCAATGGTTATCAGCTTAGCTTCCTAGTCATTTTTAAACAAGCTTTAGCTGTCAGCCAGCCAGTTGAAGGCACACAGTTACCATAGGAACTAAAATGTTGTGTACTGCAGGCAACTTAAGTAACATATACTTGAATGCATTTTACCAGCAGCTGACAAACAATCATCGCTCATTCATGTAACTGACCGGCCTGTCATGGTGAATGATCCTGCATTAAAATGCAAAAAATGCTCTTTTAATTAATGTATTCTGTCCTGGGAGATGGGCCAAATTAAACTTGCATTCCATGGAACCATTTTGATGAGTAATTGCAGACAGCTTGATCTGAGTTCCAACAGGTTTCAAAGAACTCATTGATTTCATAAAGAACACAGGTCTAAGGTCATTTGTAAGGAGCATACATTCATTAAAATTGAAAATTTCTATACATGACATTGACAGAGATCTTTATTTTTTTTCAAGCTCTGAGTTGATCACAAAACAAGAAAGCATTGCTGTGAAGTGCTGGTAATGCACAAACTATTACACTGGACATGTATTCATATTAACTAACACTGATTCAGACTGTCAATGGAGAAAGCCACTGTTAGATGGTATAAAGATCTGTAAATATATCAGAAGTCCTGAACAACAAATGGGGACCTTAGAATAGGGGAGACAGTAAGAGAGTCACAATCCAGAAGAATACCCACACCAATGGTGGAAGGGATTCTGCAAGCTTTGCCAGAAGTGACTCATGTAAACCTACTTTAAATCAACTTAAATCCAGTGCCAGATGGCCTTCGATTCTAGAGTTACTGGTTGACCTGAGGAAAAGCTCACTGCTGGCAGAAATGATTGTTGAAGAGTGAGAGAGAAAGAAAAAAGGTCTTGGGGTGGTGAACTATATGAGAAAGATATGATACTTGGTGGTGTTCTGGTTATAGAGGATGTTTTTACATGATTGTCCTCTTTTTTTTAAACAGAGCACAATGAAATACAATTACATAAGAAAAAAGTTTATGAATGTGATCAAAGCATGGTAAAAGTGCACTCAGCAAGCAATAGAAGCTGGGTCAGAAATGTCGTGTGCTTTCATTTGGATAGATACAACAAAATAAATGTTTTTTTCCCTCCCTTTTTCTTAGTAGTTCTTGTGTGCATTTGAGGGGGCTTGTATTGTTATATCTTTTGTATAATATTTCTGTATTTTTTGCGCTTCTGTAAAAGCTATTCTTCTCCTTGGGACAAATCTATATATCTAGTAAATATATAATTTATTTATCTTTAGTGAAGAAGCTTTGCATATGTTATCCTTCCTCTCCTCCCTCCACCAATATGAGTATGTTACAACACTAACAGCAAAATTTGTCATAGAGCAGTGTTTTTCATGCTTATTGTATTGGTGTTCATCAGTTATGTAGGTAAAATAATAAAACATTATGTATATAGATTTTTATTTGTTTACAATAGTTTTATAATGTATATTTGACCTTGGAAGTGAAACTGGTAAGTTGTACTGACAATGCACTCAGCATCCTATCAGTTAAATTATTTCAGGTGTGGAAACAGTAAAAAACAGAATAAACTATGTGATCATTTGATTCTACTTCATTATCATCATTTATAATCTATCTTAGAAATAATACATTTTGACCAAATACAAGCCACAGGTTGAGCCATCTGTTGGTACAGTAATAGCAAACAGCTTACAGCTATCCAGATAACAACTACTGTATCAGTCAGCCCAGTGCAAGTCATCATAAATATGAAAATGCGTACATATATTTAATTTATTCAGAATTGCATAGTTCATGAAACTGTTAGTAAATTGTGTCATTCAGATTTTAGAGAAGGCCAGAAGGAGTTGCAGTACGTCTTTGTGGACCTGGAGAAAGCATATGACAGGGTGCCTCAAGAGGAGCTGTGATATTGTATGAGGAAGTTGGGAGTGGCAGAGAAGTACATAAGAGTTGTACAGGATATGTACAGGAGGGAAATGTGACTGTGGTGAGCTCTGCGGTAGGAGTGACGGATGCATTCAAGTTGGAGGTGGGATTACATCAGGGATCAGCTCTGAGCCCTTTCTTATTTGCAATGGTGATGGACAGGTTGACAGACGAGATTAGACAGGAGTCCCCGTGGACTATAATGTTTGCTGATGACATTGTGATCTGTAGCGATAGTAGGGAGCAGGTTGAGGAGACCATGGAGATATGCTCTAGAGAGGAGAGGAATAAAGGTCAATAGGAACAAGACAGAATACATGTGTGTAAATGAGAGGGAGGTCAGTGGAATGGTGAGGA
This sequence comes from Erpetoichthys calabaricus, assembly GCF_900747795.2. Lineage (NCBI taxonomy): Eukaryota > Metazoa > Chordata > Cladistia > Polypteriformes > Polypteridae > Erpetoichthys > Erpetoichthys calabaricus. The sequence continues at coordinate 190,552,931 of NC_041394.2, read as the reverse complement.
TGCAGGGATTAGAGTTGGCGAAGGTGGATGAGTTTAAATACTTGGGATCAATAGTACAGAGTAATGGGGATTGTAGAAGAGAGGTGAAAAAGAGACTGCAGGCAGGGTGGAATGGGTGGAGAAGAGTGTCAGGAGTAATTTGTGAGAGACGGGTATCAGCAAGAGTGAAAGGGAAGGTCTACAGGACGGTAGTGAGACCAGCTATGTTATATGGGTTGGAGACGGTGGCACTGACCAGAAAGCAGGAGAGAGCTGGAGGAAGCACAGTTAAAGATGCTAAGATTTGCATTGGGTGTGATAAGGATGGATAGGATTAGAAATTAGTACATTAGAGGGTCAGCTCAAGTTGGACGGTTGGGAGACAAAGTCAGAGAGGTGAGATTGCATTGGTTTGGACATGTGCAGAGGAGAGATGCTGGCTATATTGGGAGAAGGATGCTAAGGATAGAGCTGCCAGGGAAGAGGAAAAGAGGAAGGCCTAAGTGAAGGTTTATGGATGTGGTGAGAGAGGACATGCAGGTGATGGGTGTAACAGAACAAGATGCTAGGACAGAGGACAGAAAGATATGGAAGAAGATGGTCCACTGTGGCAACCCCTAACGGGAGTAGCCAAAAGAAGTACAAGAAGATTAGCATTGCTGCTGAGTAATACAAAGAATTTTTAAAGATGAGCACATTGTTCAATAAATTGTACAGAAAAGAGCAGAATTCAGTCCCTAAAAGGAAACTAAAAGCTGAGAAAAAAATGGAAATGTTCAGTGTCAGACATCAAGAGAACTGTGTAATGAACTGTATTCTTTCCTCATGAATATGCATGTGGCAAATTACATTAAGATTTTTGAGTTTGCATAGACATATAAACAGAATTTTTTTCTTCCCAAGGGGAAAGTAGTCTTACACCCAATATCGAATGATTGTTTAAAAATCTTTTGCTATATCATACAGATGAACTGTGCCACACACCAACACAAACAAGTACCTTGTACTTTAGATATACTGTATCCAAAAAAAGTGAAAATATTACTGTGTGTACCTTTTTTTCCTAGCTTAGCAGCAGTTTCTAAGTAAAGGAATGTTTAAATTTGACACAAACACAGATTCTATCACATTTTTATAAGAAGTTATTTGTCAGATATTAGTGAAAAAATGACTGTCCTGCCTTTATTTTTTGAATAATAAGGCCTTATTTTGGAGTACCCCCCTCAGGTGGAGATTGTTGAAAAATGCCCTCAGGGTGTAAGGAGATGTGTATTGTGACAGATAGGGGGCGCTATCGCTCCCTTGAACCCTCAGACACCATACCAGACACCAGGTAAAAGTCCAATAATTATTTTTATTAGGACAAATACGTGCACAAAGCACCCTCCTATCCACAATACTCATAAACAATAACCAGTAATAAACAATAATCAATCCTCCACTCTCCCAGACGCGCTGCCACCCTTCCACCCAGCTCAGCTCGTCGTCTGGTATTTCCCACAGTCTTTTATAGTCCGTGACCCGGAAGTGCTTCTGAACCCGCAGTCCATGTTGCTTCCTAGCACTTCCGGGTCAGATCAAAAAGTCTTCTTTTCATCCCGGAAGTACGTCATCCCTCCTGTCGCTGTGACTAAGACATACTTCCGGGTTATAGGGCACGTAATAGTCCTTGGGCCTCCCTGCAGCGTACTCTAGGGGCCCCTGTGGTATCCAGCAGGTCTGTGGATGAAAACTCCATGGTCCATAATTCCCTGCTGGCATTCGGGGCACCTCCATGCTGGCTGCAGGGAGAGCTCCACCTGGCGGCCTGGGGGTATTGGCCGGGATGAACGGTATATACTGTATATTTATATTTATATATATTTATATGCTGTGGCAGACGGCCTGCGTCCTTGCCCGGCCGGGATACCTTCTTAATTGAAGGATCAAGATTATACAAAGGGCATTATCTCCCTCAGAGAGCTAGATGGTAGCCCCTCTGGGTAGCAGTGGTGCCTCAGATTTCCAGAAGGCTTCATGGGAGTTTGAGTTCGGCACAGCCCTATTGGGTTCCGTAGGTGCAGCCAGGTGCTGTAGATACTGTGGATCCCTACTTTGTCGTGCTTCTACACCAGATGTACTCCTGGGTGCAGGATAAAAGAAGCTTTCTGCCACTGCTCCAGAGGCCAGTCAGGAGGAAGAAGACAATGCTTGCTGGAGGAAGAGTGTAGGTGGAGAGAGAGATAAAGAGTTTTGTGCTTTTGTAACTGTGCTGTGCAGGTGGGAAATTGTTAATTATAGTTTCCCACAGCAGAATAAAAGTTAGTGTTGTGCTGGGCTTGTGCCTCATGTCTGTCTTTGTTGGGTTTGGGGAGCTGGGCCTTATGTATAAACGGTGCGTAAGCACAAGAATGTTGCATATGCCCGTTTCCACGCTCACATCGCAATGTATAAAACCTAAACTTCTCACGCCAGCTCAATTCATTGTGTACGCAAGTTTTCGGCTCGGTTTTGCAAACTGGCGGCACCTAGCGTCAAAGCAGCGCTACTGTTCCTGTGTGGTTTCCCTTTCTTTTTTAGACTCACATTTATGACGCAGCTTTATCAAATACACTGAAATTAACCGCATACCCTTTATTTGTTGAAGGCATCTAATTTTAATCAACCTGTAGCAATATAATGGTCCACAGAATGGCCAAACTATTCCAAATACCATAGCTGCTTTAGCGTTGTTACTGTCAGTGCACCACTCAGAGTATTTTAACCCACTGTATCTGAGTGTGGAATTGCAGCTGTACAGCAGCTGATTGGAGAGAGGATTATCAGGATACAGCATCTAGCACACAAAGCCTCAGCCATGTGCACTTTCTATTTGAACTGCTCCCATAGAACAAACGCTTCAGAGCCTTTCCTCTGGGGACCTCACAGTTCAGAAACAGTTTCATCCCAAGACCTCTAAACGCACTCAATCATTCCATCAAGTGTTTCCAGTAGAACTGTTTGTACTTATAAGTACAATTACCTCACTGTAAACTTGCACTACAGTTGTAATATTGAACAACGTGAGCCTCTTCATGAGCCATTTCACTATCTGCGCTATATGTACATGTATATTGTATATTTTTCATTGTTTTTTATCGTATTATTGTTATTATTATTATTACTGTTATTTTATCATTTTATAGGAAAATAAGTTTATGGAGGATTTGCAAATTGAATCTCATTATACCATACAATAACAATAAAGGAATTCAGTTCAGTTCAATAGAAGAAAGTGCGTATTTACATATGATGATGACTGGCTTCTAAGTCAATTTAGATTTCCAGGCGTTGTCTTCTTGGAGCTCTTGATATCATTTTTAAGATGAAATGCAATAGAGTATATATATTACATTATACAGATAAATTTTTAACTTAATTTAAATAATATATGCTGTTAATAATTAAACATGTGGGCTCAGTGGCGCAATAGTAGTGATAAGTTGGCACCCCATTCAGGGATTGTTCCTGCTTCACGCTGTATGCTTGTTGGGACTGACGCGACCCTGGATGGATAGATAGATGGAATAATTAAACATGTAATACGAAGATATTTCAATGTTTTTTAAACGTATTGAAGTATTGGCAATCTAACCTTACAGATGGCTTGACATTTATTACAGAGCTTACTTGGAGAAAGAAAACGAAGGACAGGAATTGGGGTTAGTACGTTTAAAAGAGACAGTACTGCTGCAATAAATTATTTCATCAAGGGTTGTGCATGGCGCAGCAAGCATCTTGCGGGAGGCAGGAACAGTCTCTGGATAGGATGCCAGCTCGTCGCTACCACTGTGCCCCCATGTTTAATACATGCTTTAATTTCTATCATCATGAAAATGATATCAAGTATACATTTTACTTTTTAAATTGTTCAGAGTGCTGTAATATCATGAATGTAATGTATTCTGTATTCTGTCGGCATAAGAGAAAGCCCATTTATGAAGCACGTAGTGATTCACACACATAGAGTACATAGAAGAACACATAGAATATGAAGCATTTAACATGCTACTTTAGTTATGATGGGATTTGAGAAACTAGTAAGTTAAAACTACGTGATTAAAGTGGAAATTCCAACCTTTTGTTTCCCAATGTGTCTCAATTTTTTTTCTTTTCTGTGTACACTAATTTGCTTCCATATGACACTCAGACGGTGGGCTACGACTTTTCATATCAGACCACTTCTTATTTATTTTGGGCAGTATGCGACATTCTGAACTTGAACTTTTGAGTTTCTCTGCCAGGACATCTGGAGCATTTCTGGGATGTGCAGAAACCAGGGCAGTCCTTCCCTGGCAGTGCCCTCTGGCAGTATCTAAAGACCCTGACAGGGCTGTGTTTCATGAATCCAACTCCCATGCCACCCTGAGGGTGTCTTAATCTGGTCCAGCCTTGAGGAACAATGCCACCTGTTATGAACTGCTTCCATTAAGCACATTTGCCCAATTTATATATTGTGGCCTCTTGGCCAGGTATAAATTAAACCTTTATCCCGGGCAGGATGCCTGTCTTTCCTGACCGGTACATACAATATATATATATAAATAACAAATAAAACAATTAAATATGAGAAGTAAAAAAAATCATGTCTTGATTAAACTAAAGATAACACAGTAATGAAAACATTTTCAAGAACATGCTAGCTTTTATCATTTGGAATTCTAATTCGGTCAGATAAAGGCCAATCTGATTTTAAAACCTAGTTAAGGTTGAGATACTTGAATCAGACAGCTTTTAGCTCGCTTCTCTATAATTTTTACTTTAAATTTTAATACTGCTTATATTTTAGAATTATTTGTACCAACAATTTTTGATTGAAAAGCTAGTTTTAATTGATTTATTGCTTATCCATCCAAATAGTTACTTACTGTGTGTGCTGCAGTTTCAGAATATTTTTTCTCTGAAGAAATGCTTTATATTCAAAGCTGCAGTAACTGTCACAAATGTTAATTTGATACCTCTCTGTCTCATCTTTTTGTGTGAGTTATGTTATATTCTATTAAAGAATATTTTACTTGGCAGAAAGAGTATGTTTCCCTGTGCATCCCATGACAGATGTAGGTGTCTGTGTGTATATACTTAGAGGTACTTTTACAGTGTATTTGGCATGTTGTTTAGCAGCCAAACTGTATGAAATAAGATCTGTGTGCAGAATAGTTTTAGAAGCACTGTAAATTCAGTGGGCAGAATCTGGAGTAAAACCAGTCAGGTAAGGCTGCTGTTCCCATAGCAAAAGTATGAAAAAGGGGGTGCCTCTTCATCACTGCCTTCAACTGTTTATCCCTTTAAGATGCCTCTGCTCTTTTTCAGAACCATTTCAAGAATTTATAGAGTTATAGCTGATCACAGCAGAATTGAGTGCTAGACAGAAACCAGCCATAAATGACATACAAGGCCATTGCAGAAAACACACTAATACTCATTTGTATATCAACATAATTTTTAGTGTCACTTGTCAAACAACATTAGAATTTGATTGGAAAAAGTCACTGAGAAACAGTGACAAAATGTAGCCTCTACACAGGCAGACACTATTCTGAGAAATTAATTAGGAACTTGGCAGTGCCAACCATCTTGGCATTGTGATTTGGTATTCTTAAAGAAAGGGCACTTAATTTTATTGCTTATTATTAACCTTATTTTGGCTTCAATATTTTTTTCTTAGTTAAAGGTCTGCATTGAGATTTTATCTATACAAATAAAGTTGAATGTTTGTATGTACTGTATGTATGTTTGTCCAGTTTTGAAAAATAACCAATGAGTTACAAAGTTGAAATTTGGCACATAACTGTGTAATGCTATTACCTTTATTGGAAAAATCTGAAATTCATGATAAGTTCCCTAGGAACCCTGAATGGAGGGAGGGGATTGAATTAGCCTAATTACAAATGAGTTAGAAACTTGAAATTTGCCACGAGTGTAGTGTGTATGTTTAATTAGTATATAATAAAGAAGCAATAATTCACTATTAATATGAAGTAATAATAAGAAGGTGTCAATGACTGCATCTCTGTACACCACTAGCCTACACCTCAGGCCAACGGGATCATCAGGCCGGAATGCACTACGTGTGTTATCATGCGACCAGACCGACTGGCGTAAAATATCTCAAGTCAAGAGTATTTATTGTCATTTCATCCATATACAGTAGTACAGTATACAGTGAAACGAAACAACGTTCTTCCAGGACCATGGTGCTACATAAAACATAGGACAACTTAGAATCCACGACACATAACATAAAGACACATAATATATAACAAGGTGCATGTGAGTCAAATGTGCAAACATGTGCAACATTGCAGAAGAGAACAAATATATCAGATATCAGACAGCTTCATGAGTGTTCAGGAGTCTGACTGCTTGGGGGAAGAAACTGTTACACATCCTGGAGGTGAGGGCCCAAATGCTTCGGTATCTTTTTCCCAATGGTAGGAGTGTAAACAGTAAGTGTGAGGGGTGTGTTGGATCACTCACAATGCTGGTGGCTTTGCGGATGCAGCGTGTGGTGTAAATGTCCATGATGGAGGGAAGAGAGGAACAGGTAATCTTCTCAGCTGTCTTCAGTATCTGTTGTAGGGCTTTGCGATCCCTGACCGTGCAATTTCCAAACCAGACAGTGATGCAGTTGCTCAGGATGCTCTCTATGGTTCCTCTGTAGAATGTTGTTAGAGTAGCTGGTGGAAGATGGCCTTTCCTCAGCCTACGCAGGAAGTAGAGCCGCTGCTGGGCTTTCTTGGCTAAAGAACTGGTGTTGTGGGACCAGGTGAGATTCTCTGCCAGGTGGACACCCAGGAATTTGGTGCTATTGACAACCTCCACAGTTGAGCCGTGGCAGATGGTCACTCTTAGTCTTCCTAAAGTCAACAATCATCTCCTTTGTTTTGTCTACATTCAGAGATAGGTTATTGGCTTTACACCAGTCCGTTAACCGCTGCACCTCCTCTCTGTATGCTGATTCATTGTTGTTGCTGATGAGACCCACCACAGTCGTGTCATCGGCAAATTTTATGATGTGATTAGAGCTGTGCGTTGTTGCACAGTCATGAATCAGTAGTGTGAACAGTAATAGACTGAGCACACAGCCTTGAGGGGCTCCAGTGCTCAGTGTGGTGGTTCTGGAGATGTTACTTCCAATCCTGACTGACAGAGGTCTCTCAGTCAGGAAGTCCAGAATCCAGTTACAGAGGTAGGTGTTCAGTCCCAGCAGGCTCAGCTTTTCCATCAGCTGCTGAGGAATGAGCGTGTTGAATGCTGAGCTGAAGTCTGTAAGCAGCATTCGAACGTATGTGTCCTTATTGTCCAGATGATCTCTCTATTATATAAGAAAATCTTGGGACGAGACAAGACTTTTTCAGAGAGACGAAACAAGACATTTTCAGAGAGATAATTTCATGTCCCACGAGACGAGACTTTGTGCCAAGAGATAAACTGAAAACCTAACAGGTCTAGGCGGGGGAGGAAATAAAAGACAAACAGTAGAAGAAGAAAAGACAAAGAGTAGAAGACAAAGTAGAACATCGTAAAGAGGTTCAAAAATGTTACACATAAAGATCAGGTTAGAGATTATGAAAGTAATAAAATTCGGAAGTCTCAAAAAACTGATAGTAAAGATCGCATTAGCGCCAACAAATGGAATTATTACTCTTTGAAATAATGGAACAGTGAAAAGAGATTGAATATATGGACATAGGTGATATGACAGAGCTACTACAAGTTTAATTTCAAAGAAACCACAATTCGGTCAGGTTTATATTTATAATCACGGAGAAGCGATGCAACATAGAATCGAAAGAGTTAAACAATTGTATGTATTAGAAATTCTACAACCAATAATGGATACAAATCCATACATCCAAAAGTATTGCACTTTACGCGAAATTTATCTGAAAAACATGGACAAAGAAGTTTTCTTGGATTTCTATATGATTCAGAAAGATCACACTTGCATACAGTATATAATAAACCAACATGTGACGAATTGTCAGTGATAATAGTTTTGAAAGATGGAGATATCATAGACAGAGTTGATATTTGTGTTTATGCAAAAGCACAGCATGATTCGTCGCATTCGGTAGATACAGGAAATGACTGTATAGGGCCCGCACAGGGGTTGGCGAGTGAAGCGAGCAGGGGGCAGAGCCCCCTAGTACTTTCACTAAAATTGTTCTCAGCACTTCACAGAGGTGGTGAATTTATGGCCAGATATTGCCATTGGCCCCGCTACTCACCCACCACACCCAAATTATATAAGGGCGCCTGGTTCGTCGTGTTGCTCATTCAGTCTTGTGCTTTTCATATGCTTGGATGCTCAGACAGAGGATACCAATCACATTATTCTCATTAGTGTAGTGAATGATCAGAAAAAAGATTACTATGAAATTCTGCAAAGTGCCTACAAGAATCAGGACAAAGTATTCTTTCTGGATGCACCAGGGGAATACGTAAAACCTTTTTAATTAATTTAATATTGGCTAAAATTAGATCAAATTATAAAATTGCAATAGCTGTTGCGTCCTCTGGCATTGCTGCCACTTTATGGCATGGGCAGCTTTTAAATTGCCATTAAACCTAACTTACAGTGAAGTTCCTGTATGTAATGTCAAGAAAGAGATTCCTTTAGCTCAACTTTTAAAAGATTGTGTGGTTATTATTTGGGATGATGTATCTGTCACAAAAGGGGAATAGAAGCTCTGAACAGAACGCTAAAGGATGTAAGAGACAATGAGAATTTAATAGACTGAGTGACTGTTCTGTTTCCAGGCTATTTTCTACAAACTCTTCCAGTAATTCAAAGAGGTACCATGGGATTAGGTGAGGGCATCCATAAAGTCATTGTTTATATGGAGTAAAATTCACAAATTAACTCTTATAATTAATATGAGAGTTCAGTTGAAGGGAGACTGTTTAGCTGGTGCATTTTCACTATTGCTTTTGATAACAGGCAAAGGGCAAATAAAAAGACTTCTAATGGAGCTATTGAAACTATGTTCCAAACAACGTGACCCTGTGTTCGGATTCTGTGGGTTGGAAAATGGATGGATGGATATTCCAAACAACCTTGGAAACTTGGTTATCTCCTTTGAAGAACTGGCTAAGAAACTTTACCCAGAATTTATATATTTACATAAAAAACTAATTTGTGGTTATAGGCATAGGCTGCCAACAAAGTTCCTCCAGTCATCTCTGTCCTCTGCCTTCCTCTCCAGCTGGCTCCAGTTGTAACCTGTTCTCTTCATATTCACATCCATTTCCCTATGGGATGTGTTCCTTGGTCTCCCCCCTTTTCGCTTGCCTTGAGGATTCCACTGTAATACCTGCCGAGTTATGTTGGTCGCTGGTTTGTGGAGTGTATGGCCTATCCATCCCCAGTGACTTTTCTGTATTTCATCTCCTGCAGGTAGCTGGTTAGTCCTCTGCCAGAGATCACTGTTGCTAATTGTTTTGGGCCAGTAAATCCGTAGCATCTTCCTTAGGCAGCTGTTCATGAAACTTTGCACTCTCTTAACTATAGCTGCTGTGATTTTCCAAGTCTCTGTGCCATACAACAGCACCACCTTAACATTTGAATTAAGCAGTCTAACTGTTTGGACTAAGAGTACCTGAGATTTCCATATGTTCTTTAACTGCACAAATGCTGTTCTTGCTTTTCCATTTCTTGATCTTACATCAGCATCTGTCACACCTTTGTTAGTGATACTTCCCAGGTGGGTGAATATTTGCACTTCTTCCAAAGCTTCCCCTTCCCATCACCTGGTTCAGGTTGTTTGTATTGATCTTCAGGATCTTGGTGTTCCTTCTGCTTATATTGAGACCTGTATGTGCTGAGGTAGCTGCTACCTGGTTAGTTTTCTCCTGTATCTGCTGCTATGTGTGCAATAGTAGTGCCAAATCATCAGCATAATCCAAATCTTCCAGTTGTATCCAGGGTGTCCACTGGATTCCCATTTGCCTTAAAGCTGTGGATGTCCTCATAATGCAATCCATTGCCAGCAGGAAGAGAAATGGTGACAGCAGGCAGCCTTGCTAAGCTTACCCCAGTTCACATCTTGAAAGCCTCCATAGGCTGCCCACAGGTGAATGCCTCATATGAATTCCTAATAAGGTTAACAATCTTAACTGGTATTCTGTAAGACCTGAGGAGTTTCCAAAGAGTTTCTCTATGTACACTATCAAAGGCCTTTTTGTAATTTACAAAATGTACGTATAAGGAAAAATTCCATTCCACAGACTGCTCAACAATAATACGTAATGTTGTGATCTGGTCTATACAAGATCTTTCCTTACGGAAGCCTGCTTGCACATCACGCAGTTTGGCGTCAACTTGATCTTTCATTCTATTTAAGATGATTCTATTGAAGACTTTATCCGCTACTGATAGTAGTGAGATGCCTCTGTAGTTTGCACAGTTGCTGAATTCACCTTTCTTTGGAATTTTAATGAAGTATCCTTCTTTCCAATCTTGTGGAATTTGCTCATCTTCCCAAATTTTCTCAAAGAAAGAAAATAACATCTCTAATGTGGTTATTATATCTGCCTTTAGTGCCCCTGCAGGGATGTTGTCTGTTCCCGCTGCTTTTCCATTTCTAAGCTGATTGATTGCTTCCCTAATTCTTCCCATGTTGGTTTATTGCAGTTTATAGGCAGATCCATATCAGCTGCTTCAACTTCAGGAAGATTTTGTGTTGCTGGGTCTATTCAAAAGTTCCTCAAAATACTCCATCCACCTGTTTCGTTGTTGCTCGTCTCCAGTTATTGATTTTCCCTCTTTGTCTTTGACTGGCCTTTCAGACTTGTTGTACTTTCCAGAGAATTTCTTAGTGATGTCATAGAGTTCTTTCATCTTGCCTTTTTTGCTGCTTGCTCTGCTTCTGTTGCCAGGCTCTCCATGTACTTCTGTTTATCTGCCCTGATGCTCTTCTTCACTTCTCTGTTCGCTTCTGCATATTCAGATTGAGCCTATGCCTTCTCTATTCTTGTTTGGCTGTTGTTCACTGCTGCTTTCTTTTATTTCCTTCCCTGGACCTTGTGTTTGCTGTCAACTGAGATCCATTTCATTTGTTGCTGTTTCTTGATACCCGGTACTTCCTGGCATCCTGATATTACTGTCACTTTTATTTTATTCCACTTGGTCTCAAGATTCTCTTCTGCTCCGAACTTCTACCAGTTCTTGCACAGCCTGGAATTTGTTGCTCAATGCAATGCCACCCCTTATTTAGGAAAAGATACCAGTCGTCCAACGGGAGAAAGACTTTCCAAGACTAAGGTCATAAAGCTTATGAAATCGTTTCTGGACAAAGGCAGAACCATAACAACAGTTGCGTAAAGTGCGACAGGAGCTTCCACCTGCAGCTAAAGTCATTTGTGTACTGAAGTAGCATTGCACATGTACAACACAGGAAGCTCTGCAGTCTACTTTGACTTTACGCTGTAGAAAGATAAGTACATAAATATAGGTAAACAACATTCGATATGGCTTTTATATAAGTAACATATAAATGTTTTTCATATGAAGACCATCACAAAACATAATCACAAACAGAACTTTGCACGATATCTTGATGAGCTTGGCATGCCCTGCTGTTTCGTTGAAGGACATGTGTTTGTCAGATTCACTGGCAGGATGATGCCTGACCTCGTGCTGCATCCAAACAGTGCCATCTTTTGCCTTTACGCCTGGTGCAGCTACGTTGTTCTTATGTGTGAGTGGACGTTTCTTGCGGGGAGGGCTTCAGTTCCTTTTCTCCAATGTAGGACCCTCATCCTCATCTGAGTTTACCTCTGTTATAGCACGTCTTTATTTGAAAACAGCAGTGTTAGATCGAGGGGAGCTTGGACGTGACTGAGAGAATAAAACGGTAATTCTAGGTAGCGTCTGCAATCAAACCAGCAACCTCTTGATTATGAGTCAGCAGTTCTTACCACTGCACCACCCCAAGTGGTTATGTCAGTATTGTACCCTAACCTGATTTCTTTTTCTTCGGATATATTCTTAAACAAAAACGCACTTGTTTTGTTATACGTGTACCATTAGTTTTTATTTGATATTTGGACTTCAGTTTTCACACATTATACGCTTCATGTCAAATCACATTTCCTGTCATCCTACATTTACACAGATCATCGTAGACATGGAACACAAATGAAATGCATGTGTTCCAAATAACGATATATTATTTACCCTATTTAATTCCGGGCACCTCACACCCAGATAAAGAGCTTTGAGCTGTGAGAACTTTTTGCCTGAGTTGAGCTGCGGTGGTGGGGGATGGGATAGCAGGCTGCTTGCTGCTTGTGCTGATTGACACATTTGCAAAACAAAAGACGCTATTGGAGAGGTGTGAAGGAATTTAAGGTGGCCTGGGATTACGAGTTTTTTTGTAAACTTCAGGGATTCTAGTGTTAAGAAATCCTACGTTGTACTTGTACTTGTGCTGTGCTGTTAATGCTGCCATCCAGTTCTTTTTCAGTTTCAGTTGAAATGTACCAAAAAGGAGGTGATGGTCTTTTGCCACATCTGCTCCTCTTCACACTTGCACATCCAGTAAATATCTTCTAAATTTCTTGTTTATGCAGATGTGGTCTATCTGATTTTCTGTTGCGTGATCTGGTGATCTGGTTGCCTTGTGAATTTTCCTGTGAAAATGCTTCCACCAATGGCCAGGCAATTTGACGCACACCAATCTGTAATCTCTCACCATTTTCATTAATGTCTCTCAGCCTGTGTCTCCCCCATTATGTCTTCCTATCCCATATTATCAATTCAAATCTTAGCGTTGAAATCCCCCATAATAATGTTGATGTCTCTCTCTGGGCATTTCTTCACCACTGTTTGCAGTCGATTACGAAACTCCTCCTTAGAAGTTTCTTCACAGTCGTTAGTATGGGCGTAGCACTGAGTTATGTTCATGCAGATTTTCTTGTGCTTGATTCAAAAGGAGGCTGTAAGAATTCTCATGCTATGTGCTTCCTCTCCCTTGAGAGCTTTTTGTGCCATTCTAGATAACATCAATGCCACACACAGAGGAACAGCCGCACTATCGCCTTAAAATGGTACCGCTGATTAAATAAATAATTATCTGCTTGACAAACTACACGGTGATATAAAAACTTATTTTCTATTGATTCTGTTTTAGATCATGAAGAAGCAGTTCATTATCCTATTGAATTTTTGAATTCCCTTAATCCTCCCAGAATGGCTCCTAATAAACTGTTCCTTAAAAGTTTGTACACCAATAATGTTGTTATGAAATCTAAATGCTCCAAAACTATGTAACTGTACCCGTTTGAGAGTGACTGCATTGTAATCCAATATTATCGAGGCCTCAATAATAATAACTGGGTGTGCAAAATGTGAAAAAGTATTTATTCCTCTAATTCCAATGATCCCCAGTAGCTATGCCTTTGAATTTGAAAGACTGCAATTCCCTATAAGAGTATGCTTTGCTTTAACTATAAACAAAGATCAAGGGTAAACTCGATCAGTTGCTGGCATTGATTTCTGCAAGTCTTGGTTTTTGCACGGCCAGTTATGTGGCATGTTCAAGAGTCAGTCAGAGGGACAATTTATATATTTTGGCTCTGACAGGACAAACTAAAAATGTGGTATATAAAGAGGCTTTACTTTAAATATTTTGAGAAATTTAATATAGTAACTTTCATTTACCATTAAAACTCTATTTAATACATTTCTATGTGCAGCGAAGCGCACAGGTCCTGCTAGTATTACAATAATTTATCTTTCAGTATGTTTCCCACTTGTGAAATGTGATAGTAATTCAGAATAAGCAACACAGTAAACTAAAAGAATTTCTTAATAATGACAGTTTGTGCCTTAGAGTCTGATCCCTTCCTTGGCTAATGTCTATTATTGTTTTTTCCATAGTATAATGTTCTTGAAAAACATCAGGTTGATGTGAAAGTGCTGGAATATAGATTGTTCTACCAATATTATATTAATATGAATTTACTGTATCTGAAAACAAGGTACCAAAACATAAATACTGTTTCAAATTCAATAGCTTTGAACCCGACACACTGGAAAAAAAAGTTGGAACACCAATTATCTGTATTTTTTATGTTACAAAGTGCCCAAAGAACACTCATTAATGTACTTTTTATTGTGTGCTATATAATACTTTTATCTGTTTTCATCATAATTGTAGTTTTCCTTAAATTTCTTATAAAAAACTTTGAGCTACATGTTTTTTTATAAAAATATGCTGTATTAATAAATTTGTTGCTGATGAAAATCATATAATAGTGCCTACAATATCATATTTGTGCTATATAAGATGGAGTATAGTCTGTTTTTGTCTTTTATACAGCAATAATATCTGCTAATTTAAAAGTAATGATTTTATGGTGTGGATTTGTATTTGGAAAAACATAATATGAAGATGCCCTTCTGCTGCCTATGAACCCAAAAGGAAAAAGATAGAAGTTTCAGAGATGCTGCAGCAGGTGCAAGGCAAAAAAGTGCATGAGAGGGATACCAGTTAGTTATAAAGTTTAGAAAAGTGCATCATGAAATAAAAGCAAAATGGAAATCATATGAGTTACCCCAATTTAGGGGTGAAGCGGTTGTTGAACTGATTATAATAATACCTCATCAAAGTTAGAACAACATTATGGCATGAGAAATTAGTATTGAATCAATTTTTTGTTTCTTTGTCAGCTATAATGGTAGCTAATTAATAAGTACATGAGTAAATTTTCCAGTGGTATCATATGTCATTTGCACCCTGGGTGTTACACAAAGAAGATGTCGGATTGTTTATAAATATGCATCAGCTAACAGGAAACCAAGATTTTATGCAAAGGCAAACCTCCAAAAGGCCTAGTTTTGATTGTTTTAAATGGGGGGGAATCTGAAATCATCATTAAGTAATATGTGTTTCCAGCTGTATCCCTTTGCAATAAGATTTTCAGATCCCTCTTTTTGCATTGTTAGTTAATGCTTATGTACTGAGCCTGACTTAATGTTAGTGCCTGATATAATTATAGCTACATTACCAGAGGATGTATAAAAATACATATTTTAGTCACAGGACTTATCTCTATATATCTGATAAAAATCAATGCAATACATTTTATCCAGTATAGTTAGAGAAAGAGGAAAATATCTGAAGTTGTAGAGTGTTACGACACTTCTCTTAATCACTTATTAGTCTTTACAAGAAAAGAAAATTGACGTCCTTATTTGCCCTGGGAAATTAAGCTAAACATAACCTCAGAGAACAGAAGATGAACATTAACAAACAGATGAGCAACTTAAGAAAGATTTAAACTTGGTGTGATTTTATGCATTTTAGTATACTGTATGTTACATTTTGCTGAGAAACAGTTTTATCAAGATTATAACTGAGAAAACAGCTACTCAAAGCAAAATTTGTTTATAGTCAGTACTCAAGGAATTAGAGTAAGTGAACAGTCCATTGGTCAGGTTTGCTCAGCTGCCTAATTCATGCTACACACCCAAAGCCAAAAGGGGGCATTAGGTGCACTGCTGGAAATGACATAAGAGTATATACTCTCATAGACGCTAGCAAAAAGGCACTATAGCTTAATGGCCACAGTCCTTAGAGAGGAATGCCTAATTACAGAAATAATTCCTGGATGGACCTGGAGGTAAACACCTGGTAGAGTTTTAATTGGGGACCCCGCTAGCATTAAATGAACAGTACTTTTATGAAAAATCTTCAACAGTTGCCCTAAATAAAGGTTGAAAATTGTTTACTTCCAAGTAGGGATGACATATTTTAAGAGTTTTCGTGTTATGTTTGTCACACAATGCAAATTGTGTAATCCTTTGCTGTATCATACTACATTCATTTCTATATTTTGAAAAACTCTCCTGTTGACATTATTCTGCTATCTGCCATACTCAGTGCATTGCATTCTTTTGTTCATGTCTTTCTTTTCTTTTCTAATATGAAATCAAATATATGTTGTGATAATGTTAGCTGTTAGTGCTGTTCTATAGAATGTGATTTCATTGTCAGCTATATTGATTTACATGGGGG
The DNA here is from genome assembly GCF_900747795.2 of Erpetoichthys calabaricus. Classification (NCBI taxonomy): domain Eukaryota; kingdom Metazoa; phylum Chordata; class Cladistia; order Polypteriformes; family Polypteridae; genus Erpetoichthys; species Erpetoichthys calabaricus. The sequence continues at coordinate 190,536,909 of NC_041394.2, read as the reverse complement.
GTCACCAAAAAATATTACCCAAGACCAAAATTTATACATACAAACTGAAAACAACATGAAATGTGGAATAATTTCTGTTGTGCAGTCTTGTGTTTTTATTGTATTTTTTTTCTTTTTTAGAGCAAAGAAATTGCTTTCCAGTTACAAGAAGATTTGATGAAGGTTCTCAATGAACTTTACACAGTAAGTAGCCATTGCATACACATTGCTCTTCTTAAGTTATTACAATAGTCATGTTTGTTTTATTGCTGGAGGAAACCAAATATTAGTTCAGTGGTGCTGCTTATGCTTGAACAGGCTACAAGCAATTCTCATTAAGTAAAACATTTCTTTCAAAGAACAGTTACTACTTTTCCTAGTTGCTGACCCTGTCTTTTATTGATGGTCATTGGAAAATACAGGTTTACAGGAAACTGTCAAACTGGTAATAAGTTGAATTATTGGAATTTTGAGTATAAATATAATTTCACCCTGTAGGCCATCCTGTTAAATGGTAGCTTTTTAAATCAGATTTGAATATAATGCTTTGATCTGTAATCTTGTACCATTAGAAAGTTTTGGGAGGTTAAAGCAATATATAAATAAAAACAGGCCTAGTGTATGGGTCACTCAAAGCTAACTCATCAATATTCATGAGTAGGGCGGAGCCTCTAACTAAAAACACAATCGGAAAGCAAAAAAATGTAAAGGCAGCTTTAGGATAAGCTGAAGTAGAACAATTGCTTGAATCGAACGATAGTGATGACAATGTGAATTGGTCATCCGTTGTTGGCATGGAAAGTGAAATTGATACATGATACGACACTGCTCGACCAAACCACCATGATATGTCTGGTGAATTCAGTCACATGAAACTTTAGCAGTACAGTATGTGACAGTTGCTACGTGACAAAAAGGCAAAGTAATTGCCATTGAGTGTAAGAACAAGCAAGACGTTAGCCCCCTAAGCACTTTTCACATTGCTCATGCCAGGAGAAATGTTTAAGTTACTAAGCCTTGTGCTGTGGTAATTTACAATAACACAAAGGGTGCACAGATTGTGCAGGTCAGGCACACAACTTTCTACCCTTTCATGGGCTACCTTGAAAAAACATTATAAGAAAAGTACAGAAATAAACACGCTTCTACTGTCCCGATTACATCAGGCTATGTGATGGTGATTGTCTCCATCTCAATCTGCATCAGTACAGTAGTGTACACTAGATATACTTTTTGTGCAGTATTTATGCTGATGTTTTAGTATTTTCATGTTTTGGTTTCATGTAATAACATTTTTTCTTTTTAAAAAAAAAAATCAAAGTTTTTGGCTCATTTTTATTGGGGTAAACATAATGCTAAGGAGGCTACAATGCTATAAAATAAAATCATTATTTACTTATTTGCACATTTTAATATGCTTAGCAATATAATATTGCTAGTTATTAACATTTGTTGAATATGTCAGTTACCAAAATAGAACTGCATAATGTTGTTGTAATTAATGCAACTTGGAACCTTGTGTTATTTCTTGGCCCTGTTCTCAATGAAGTATTAATGTTCTCCCAATGTTCAATGTGCATTTTTCTCCCACATCCCAAATAAGTGCAAGTTAGGTTTATTGGCAACTCAGTATGTGTGTGTGTGGTTGTCTGTGTGAGACTGCCCTGTAGTGTATTAAAGTTGATGTTGCCAGGTTACACTCTGACTCACAGTCTCCCTGTAATGAAAAAAAAAATGTTTTGGAAAATGGGCAGATGGTTTTTGAATGTATCAAAAAATGTTTGTTTACACCTACACTTTGGAACTAATGGAATTCTAGTTGGTACAAACCACACCAGTCAAAGCTTTCAGCTTCATTAAGTATAAGTAAAAGTAATCCATTCAAATATTAAGGACTCTACTTGCTATTTTGCTCTTTGTTTTCAACCAGAAAGAACTAACAATCATATACTTATGTAAATAATGTATCTATCTTTATAAAACATTGAACTAGGTAATAACAATTCTTTTTTTCAGATGAGCTCTGTTTTTACTTAATGTTGTCAACATTTGCCACAGTGTGAAATGAGAACAATTAAATAATAAATATAATGAACCCGTTATTCCATTAGTCATAAAAATATGTCAATATTATCTGAATTTTCAGTTCAGAAAAAATACAGTGGAATTACCAATTAATAAATAATGGTTGTAAGCATTCCCACATCTGGTGTTTTTCATGTTTTAATACAGTTGCTTCAATGGGACAATGTAAATATTGTGATGAGTGTACTGATATATGACAGTTTCTTCAAGAAAAATGCTTATTAACTATTTGCATACAAATGAAATAAATTGAAGAATTATCATTAATTAAGTAGTAAAATTAATATGCATTTTTAGATATACAATTATGTTTTTCTTGATATTTTCATTAGTTTATGAATTGAGTCTCATAAGTAAGCTATCCATTAAATTTGAAGAGTGAAATAACAGTATTCTGAAATGATTACTAAGAATTGAGTTTTTGAAGAAAATGAATAGATGTCCATTTTGTAACCTTTTATTTTGACTCTTTGTAGTTTAGTTACACTTAATTGGTTTATTTGAAAATAAATTTGGAAGCATGTTGGCATTGAAAGTAGTTTTTGAGCCTCATAGTGTTTGATTCCCAACTTGAATTTGTAGGTAAGTCATCACCTTCATGGCGTTTACACAGTATGTTCTCCCTTTTTTTTTGTTGTATCTTTTTTCAAGCTGAACACTCATCCAAAGTGTTTTATGTGCACATTACAATAATATGTAACATAAATTCTTACAGCTTAGTACAAGCATTGTGACATTTTTGGAGTGGAACAATCAGGCAGGGGTAAAGTTCAAACCTGTATCCATGCGGTATGTAGTGAACTTCATAGCTCTTAAACTTCTTTCTATGCTGTTTTTGGCTTTGAAAGTTCAAAAGAGTTTGTTCTAAAATGTACTTCTATTAGAAAGTATGATGAAAGAAATGCAAATTAAATAAAGGAAATAACTCAAATATGTTATTTAAGCCAGATTTTTTTGGTGTATAAAGTTGACATGCATTGAGATTTCAATGATAAAGTCAACAAACTATAAACAACTTATGAATTGAAAAATGGATATGAAAGAGGTTTCTTTAAATTGATTGGTTAATTAGAGATGTTACTTACAGGTCATGAAAACCTACCATATGTACCACACAGAAAGTGTGAGTGCAGAGTACAAACTGAAAGAGGCAGAAAAACAAGAGGAGAAGCAAATTGGAAGGTCAGGAGACCCCGTTTTCAATATTCGCTTGGAGGATAAACACCAAAGACGAAGCTCTGTAAAGAAAATTGAAAAGATGAAGGAAAAGGTAACCATTTGGATTATAGTTTATTTGCTGTTATCATTCCGAGTCTGAGACTGTTTGAAAACCTTTTTATTTTTGCTGGTAGAAAATGTGATGCATAGACTTATGTCTTCAGTCATTTATTGTGTTGCATGGTCACCCTGTCTTTGTGTATGTTGGCATAGTATATATGTTATAATTGTTAAACTAATTGGCTAGAAATGTAGTAGGATTGATGTTATGTTGATGCAGTGTTCAGCTAGTATAATTTTTGCAGTTTGAATCATACTGCAATTTGGTACACTAAAGTAGGCAAGTACCATTGATACTAATATTTGTCCTGATGACTGTGCCTGTTTGGCATTATTAAAATTTATTCACCTGACCTTCTACAGTATTTTTTGTCTCTGGGTAATATTCTGTCATTCTAAGGAAAGTTAAATTATGAGTAGAATTTGTTGCTGCATTTGACACACAATTCTATCTATACATTGATGCACAGTAGATCTAACACAGATGCATTTACTTGCATTGCTTTAAGTGTCTACACTGCTACTCTGTCTATGTGCTTTGAATCATTTCCCTCATTTCTGGTTACTGGCACATACATTCAGGTCTCTTCTTCTTCTTCTTCTTCTTCTCCTTCTTCTTCTTTTTCTTTCGACTGCTCCCGTTAGCTGTCATCACAGCAGATCATCTTTTTCTATATCTTCTTTTCTCTGCATCTTGCTTTGTTACACCCACCACCTTCGTGCCCTCTCTCACTTTATCCATAAACCTTCTTTTAGGCCTTCCTCTTTTCCTCTTACCTGGCAGCTCCATCCTTAACATCCTTTTCTCAATATAACCAACATCTCTCCTCTGCACATATCCAAACCAATGCAACCTTGCCTCTGTCTCTCAACCGTCCAACCTGAGCTAACCCTCTAATGTAAACCTGTCCATTCTTGTCACACCCAAAGCAAAACTTAACATCTTTAACTCTGCCACCTCCACCTCTGTCTCCTGTTTTTCGGTCAGTGCCACCATCTCCATCCCATATAACATGGCTGGTCTCACTATCCTCTTGTAGACCTACCCTTTCACTCTTGCTGGTACCCATCATACCCCTCTGACACAAATCACTCCTGGCACTCTTCTCCATCCATTCCACCCTGCCTGCACTTTCTTTACCTGTCTTCCATACTCCCCGTTACTCTGTACTGTTGATCCCAAGTATTTAAACTCACCCACCTTCGCCAACTCTACTTCCTGCATCCTCACCATTTCTTTTGTTCCTACTGACCTTTATTCCTCTCCTCTCTAGAACATATCTCCACCTCTCCAGCATCTTCTCGACCTGCTCCCTACTCTCACTACAGATCTCAGTGTCATCTGCAAACATCATAGTCCACCGGGACTCCTGTCTAATCTCGTCTGTCAACCTGTCCATCACCAGTGCAAATAAGAAAGGGCTCAGAGCTGATCCCTGATGTACTCCCAGCTCTACCTTGAATGCGTGCGTCACTCCTACCACAGACCTCACCACTGTCTCACTTCCCTTATACATATCCTGTACCACTTTAACATCCTTCTCTGCCACTCTCGACTTCTTCATACAATACCATAACTCCTCTTTAGGCACCCTGTCATATGCTTACTCTAAGTCCACAAAGACGCAATGCAACTCCTTTTGGCCTTCTCTATACTTCTCCATCAACACCGTCTGAGCAAACATTGCATCTTTAGTGCTTTTTCCTGGAATGAAACCATACTGCTGCTAACTAATCATCACCTCCCTTCTGAACCCAGCTTCCACCACTCTTTCCCATAACTTTATGCTGTGGCTCATCAGTTTTATCCCTTTGTAGTTACTACAGTTCTGCACATTCTCCTTATTCTTAAAATTGGTACCTTTACACTTGTTTTCCACTCCACAGTTATAGTCTCACTTTCCAAGATTGTAGTAAACACTCTGATTAAAAACTCCACTGCCATCTCTCCTAAACACATCCATGCTTCCACAGGTATGTCATCTGGACCATCATCCTTCCCATTCTTCATCCTCTTCATAGCTGTCCTTATTTCCTCCCTGCTAATCCGTTGCACTTCCTGGTTCACTATCTCCACATCGTCCAACCTTTTCTCTCATTCTATTCATTCATCAGCCTCTCAAAGTACTCTTTCCATCTGCTCCCTCCTTCTTGTCTAACCTCTCATACAACTCATCATACTCCTTTTCTTTAGCCTTCGCCACCTCTCTCTTCACCTTATACCTTATCTCCTTGTACCCCTGTCTACTTTCTGCATTTCTCTGACTATCCCACTTCTTATTTGACAACCATTCCTCTTTATACTCTTATGCTCTGCTGTAGTTCATTTTCCACCACCAGGTTTCCTTATCCTCTTTCCGCTTTCCAGATATCACACCAAGCACCCTTCTAGCTGTCACCCTTACTACTATTGCTGTAGTTGCCCAGATATCTGGGAACTCTTCACTGCCACCCAGTGGCTATCTTACCTCCTCCCTAAACTCAACCTTACAGTCTTAGTTTTTCAACTTTCACCATTTGATCCTTGGCTCTGTCCTCACTCTCCTGCTATTCTTGATTTCCAGCACCATGCTACAGATCACCATCCTATGCTGTCTAACAATGCTTTCCCCTGCCGCCACTTTGCAGTCTCCAATCTCCTTCAGACTGACCCTCCTGGATATGATATAATCTAGCTTTGTGCATTTTCCTCCACTTTTGCATGTCACCCTGTGTTCCTCCCTCTTCTAAAATATGTTTTCACCAGAGCCATGTATATCCTTTTTGCAAAATCCACTACCATCTGACCTTCTGTATACAGAAGCTCTCCTTGACACAATACCTGCCCATCACCTCCTCATCTCCTCTGTTCCCTTCACCAACATGTCCATTGAAATCTGCTCCAATCACCACTCTTTCTCCACCACTTCATTGGGCTCACTCAAGAAATCTTCTTTCTCATCCATCACACACCATACTTGCGGAGCATATGCACTAAAAACATTCTTCATCACACCTTCAATTTCCAGCATCATAATCATCACTCTGTCCGACACTCTTTTCACCTACAAAATACTTTTGGCATACTGTTCATTCAGGATAACCCCTACCCCATTTCTCCTCCCATCCACAGCATGGTAGAACAATTTGAACCCGCTCCCGATACAGCTCGCCTTACTCCCCTTCTATCTGGTCTCTTGCACACATGATTTATCAACCTTCCTTCTCTCTATCGTATCAGCTAACGTTCCTCCCTTACCAGTCATACTGCCAACATTCAAAGTTCCTATCCTCAATTCCACTTTACCTTCCTCTTCTCCCCTGCCTTCAGATGTACCTTCCCCCTCTTCTTCTCGTTTTTCTGCCAACGTGGCTCAGTTTCTGCTAGCTCCCTGTTCGCTAACAGTACAGGTGGTAGCCGTTGTTAAATCTGTATTGTTGTCCACATATTGATCTGGCAATATTTTACACAGGATGCCCTTCCTGACATAACACTCACCATTTACCTAGACTTGGAGAAACACACTGGTTTGTGCATCCCCTGTGTCTGGGTTGGCACCTAAATTCAGGATTAATTGAGCATTTCTGTATATTGTGCCCAGTTCAGTTACATATTTTGCTGTAGGGTTGTTGTGAGCTAGTAATTATGTAAATTTCATTTGTGTCACACGTAACATTCAGACTACAAAGTTCTTACTTAGTGTCCTTAAGCCCTAAGACCTTCCAGCACATCTGTTGTATTTTACAGGTGACATTTTGTTAATGTGGACATGTGGGTATTAGGCTTCTCCCTTGCACTCTTGCATAAAGACCTACTGTGTGGAATGATTTAGAGATTGCTGTTCCACGAATATGATCTTTAGTTGTAGTCACTGATTTCTGCAACTTATTCACAGTCACATTTGGCCTAAGGATAGCTTCTCTAAAATGTGTCATTGTTTCTATAAATTGAGTGGGATGGCTTAATGTAGGCAGAATAGCAATAGTTTATGTGCTTTCCACTTCTGCACAATAAACTGCACTAGATTCTGAGAGATACACATTACCTTGAAAATGGTACTGTATCCTTTACCATTACTGTGCTTGTGTGTAATCAGAGATCTGGCCACCTTGTAATACTATTTTGTCATCTTTTTATACTTTACTTTGAAAGCTTCTACCCTACTGTGGAAGCTTACAGGGAGAGAATAGATTTATCCTCAGAGATTAATATAAAGCTGGATTGGAACTAATGATTATATCATCAGTAGATGGTGTGATTTGCTAAGGTGATACATTGTATGTGACAAAACATACACTGTCTTTTTTATTCTGATTTATGTTTTTCATGGTGTGTGAAGTTTCTGACATTCTCGATGCAACTGACATGGCATGCAAAGTTCCTCTATAGTCATTCTCAGTTATCTCAGTAAACTAAAGATTAAATGTGGATACTGAATATTATTGTTACATACTTACTATGTTGATGTCCATTCTACGCTAATGTTTGCCTTCCAAAAGGAAGCTAAAACAATAAGTATGTCAATTTTTCACAGATATATATACTATTTGATATTTTTCAGAAACAACCAGTTTTAGCATGTAATTTATTTATTTTTCTTTTTTCTAGCGTCAAGCTAAATATTGTGAAAACAAGTTGAAATCTATCAAAGCTAGGAACGAATATCTGTTGACTTTGGAGGCAACAAATGCCTCAGTTTTCAAATTTTACATTCATGACCTGTCAGATTTAATTGATGTAAGTATGTAATGTTTAACAAAATAATATATACTTTAAGCATAGTTACTATTCTATGTATAGGGTAGCAGGGCTGTGTAGTAGATAACATTGCTGTCTCATAGCTCTTGGAGACATCCAGATAACCATTTTTTGTGGAATTAGCCCCTCTCCTAGTCTGTTTGTGGCTGGGTTTTCATGGTGTTAGCTTGCTATGAAAATTGTTTGCATGTGTGTGTATGTGTATGCATAGTCCCTACACATTTTTACCGTCCAGATATTCTAATGGGACTAGCTGTGCAACCCGTCTAAATTCAGTAAATGGAATAAATATATAATACCCTATATGTAACAAGGAAAAAAATGCATAGTACAAGAAATACTAAAAGACAAAGATAAATACAGTAGTAGTATGTACAGTGTCTTAAATAACATATTTGATACAATTAAAGAATTCAAAACATTTAGTCAACAACATAAACAATTGTAAATAATAACACATGAATAATGATATGATATATTAGTTGGTTAATAATTTTCCATATATGCATAAAAATAAAATATTAAACTTGAAGTATTTTTCCCAGTAAGGCTGAAACTCCCTTATAATAATAAGTCTATACCTGATGGTGAGCACAATAGTAATGCATTTTGTAAAATTAATATTAGAAGGCAGACATTTTCTTATTGATACATCTTAATTTTTCATGAAATAACTGGCACTTTAAATGGTTAGAGAACAGTGGCAGCAGTGCAAACAATGTATGATCAATAGAGTATGCTCTAGATATTAATGAAATTAATTGTCTAATATTGAAAAATATTCTAAAATGCATGTATTCTTTTTTAATTCTGACATCTGTACACCTTAAACTTTCAAAGGTGTCACCTTTACTGTCATTTGGTATTGTGACAGGCCATGCAGCTGGCATTTTCTTAATTAGTTCATTACATTCCCATATTCTTCAGGCTATGCAAATTAGTGGCTTTCACGGTTATAAAAAAGATGTTTAATATCAAGAAGATGACTTCCCTGTCAATTAAATGGTTCTACAGTGGATATCATCTGGAATACAAAAGAAGATCACATATTAAAATTTATCTTTGTAAACCCATGAAAAACTGTTCTGTTTATGAGGATTGATTTCATTATATTTTTATAATGGTAACTGTGTAATATGTGTGTTGCTTTCTTATAAATCAAAGTATACCTTTTAGGAATTCTATTGTAAGAGTCGATGTATGACCAAAACCATTTTATGGCATACAGGTAATTAAAAATTATATGGTTCTGGTACTCTGATATTAACTTTAGGAAACTAATACTTTGATACAAAATCACATTTCTTGTTTTCTTTTGCATTAACAGATTTGTATGTTTTGTGAAAAGATGTGTTTTATGTTTACATTTCTTCAAATGTTATTACTTACTTTTAGCCTACATGTTTTTTTTTATTTGATTCTACAACAATAAATTCATTCTGTGTATTGGATAAACTGATTTATCACCCACTCTTGTCCATTGTGTAGTGTGCTTCAAAGGAATTCTACTCATTTTATAAAAGAGTTTATTTGGTTTTTAAGTGTTTTTATAGTGTTGAGTCATATTGAAAATTAAGGAAGCTTTTTTTAATGATTTAACTAAATTGTAAACTATTTGTGTTGCATTGTTTCAAGGGTTATGTACTATTAGTACAGTACTAATAGCCTGTAATAGGTAAAGTAAACATTGTCATGAAAATTTGGCAACATCATTTATGGATTTTCATAAAACAACAGAAAATTTTCAATCTCGCCTAATCCAATTGAGGACCTATGCCAGCAGAATCAGTTGCATAATAGGAAACAACCCATTCAGAATACCAGTCCCTCACAGTGTCTATTCTTGCACACTCCCTCATTTATACTTACCAGTTAACCAAACATTCACATGTTAAAATCCCAAAATGCTTAGTAAGTAATGCATAATTTAAGTCAGTAATCCACTACTGATGATAGGCCGTAGACATGACACTTATATAGTGCATTTAATAGTGTATTTATTGCTTTGCTCAAGTACACAGTAAGCAAAAAACATTATGAATTGTTCTTGAGGTAGCCAGCGGATGTGTAAATTTTGAGAGATATAGTTTCTGAGAAAAAGCAGGCCATGCTGGTATTTTGTTCATGCCTAAAGTAAAAATCATCAGGTATACATTGAAGAATAAATGCACATTGTATGCTCATAATGCTCCATGGCATAAGTACAGGAACACAAGTTTCTGAAATAGTCCAAATCTGTATTTGTAAACTCAGTTTAATTCAGTTTCCTCCCTAAACAATAGATCTCATTCTCATGCATTTGTAAAGTTAGATGGAATGTGGTAATTAGAATAGAAGTTCACCATAAGGTAATTTGCAAAAGCTTTGGGACACATCGTTGGAGTTTACATAAGCAGAAGCCAGGAGCCACACTTGTGATACCAATTCCATCAATTCTTGCAGCATCTTGTGCACTAGGGCTGAATTTTTCAAAAATTATCAATTTTAGGGATAGACAAGCAACTTTTGCAATGTACTTTAGTAATTTACATCCTACTGTCTTATGTTTTTCAAAACCCTCCTTAATAAGACATTTTGAAAGTTGGTGTAACAGTCCGTTTAACTTCATTCCTGAAATCACTCAACAAAATGAATCACAAATCAAATGAAAAACAATTAATTGACAATTTTCATTATCTGGTCCTTTGGTGAGATGAAATAAGCTGCGAAAGGTAATTTAAAATAAACATAATGTAATTTAATAACCTATTAAGCCATATAAATAAAGACAAATTCCATGGCCTTCTATCTTCTGTTGTTTTTTTCTACTAATTTAATTTTTGAATATCATTTATGTTTTAGTGGTTACATTTTAAGATCCTGGAACAGTCATATGCCTATTGAGAGAAAAGTAAAAATATGGAAGGTTTCAAAACTTGAATATACTTTTATTGTTAAGAGCACACTGTTAAAACAAAACCACATTAAGTGGTTGACTAGATTAAGAGAAATTATGACAACCTATGTTTGATTGACTTTTAGAAATCTTTACATTAAATACTGTAAAATGTATTTTTTTGTATGAAATAAGGAATGCAGTCACATGTACTGTACCATATCTGACTTTTTCGAGAGACTATGAGGAAATGCATTGCTAGTCACTATTCTGAGATCATGCTATGAGAATGAAAATAATAAGTCCTAGCCTTCAGCTTGTTTTAAAAAATGATTTGCTACAGTACCTAACACCTTCATATTATATGGCTTGGTTAAGATCTATACAGATAACTGAAATTTCTTTATATCTTTTGAATACAAGTAAAGTGTAATATAAAGGAAAAGTGTGCTTTTATTATTCTGGTCCTAAAATTCATGAGACATTTGGTGAGCAGGATTTGTGTTTCCTCATTCACAAAATAGTCAGTTGTTTTTGACACACATTTTTTTGATTCTGGCAAAAAAAAAATGATGCCCTTAGGCGTCTAAGAAAGCCACAGATTTTAGAAGAAGTAAAGTTGCAGTTGCATGTTTTAATTACAGACCAATGGATTTTTTTTTACTTCAAAATCTCTCATCAGTGCAGTCATGCTGTCTTTTTATCTGGGAGAAAGATATGCATTTGATCTATTTGTAATCATCTGCTGTGGTCGTCAGCATAGTGTATAGCTTTTAAATACTGAATCCCAGCACACAATTTGTACAACATATAAATTGGTTAGTGAAAGATATACTTAACTTATAATATAAATAATATACATGTATTACTGTATCTCTTAAATGTATGCCACAGTTTCTTGGGCCAAAAGCCACCAAGTACATCAAACAAAACTTAGGCATAATTTTAGTATCTCAGAATGATTGCTAGCCATACTTGTGCATTAAGGGTATAATGACAGCAAAATATGTGAATCTACAAACTGTATTCAGTTCTTCTTTGTGCTGGTTTTAAGGGATTCAACATATGTTAGTTTGAATTTTGAAATGATTGAATACATGTTAATAGTTACTTTCCATATGTGTATCTACTTGTTCCAAATAAAGCTAATTGTAAAACCGTAGGGGTGTTGGATTTCAACATCTAAAAACAGTAAAGTCACCATTACAATATGGCAATTAGTTCTCAGTATCTTATTACTTTGAAGAAAGAGAGTCAAATTTATCACAATATTGAGAATCTGAATGAGCACTTTCTTATGCATTTCTCTAAATCTGTGTAGAATAATCTAGTCTTCTTTACTATCTGTTTCTTTTATGCTGCTTTTAAGTGGCTGTGTTGGTAAAAATAACTTTTACTATTCTCAGTAGTGTAAATTTCAAGATAAGGAGCATAATAAAGAAGATCTTCTTTCTAAAATGCTGAGATTAAATATAGGGAATGCCAGGATGCAGGCTGCATAATTTGAAACTGACCTAATAATGTAGTACGGTGTCCCAAATGTTACATATAATGGGTGTAAAAAATAATTCTATTATATTCAAAAAACTTTTGCAGGCAGGGTTGTTCACGGTGGTATAATAAAGTAACGTCAAAAGATGTAACTGCCATAACTCCAGTGAAATCTGTTGCAGTTTTATGTTTCCCTATGGTTTGTCAATTAAAAGCCCCTGGCTTTAGATAAAGTTTGCTTTTAGACATGATAGTTCCTTTGAGCACTGATTAATGGCTACTGTTAATTCGCATTTTTCTTTTGTGCAGTTTGTCTACTAAAATATTTATATTATTATTTATTCATTTATATGATTGTTATATAATATAATTTTATTTATATATGATTATTATTATTTGCATTGAAAAACATATTATTTAATTATTATATCATGTGAAAGACTACTTGGACCCACTGTAGTATACCTATTGGACATAGATTGGAGTGTAACAGGCAATTATGTACCTGTTCCACAAGGCTTATTCACATCTATGTTAATTCTTAAATTATTTCAAAAAGCAGATATGTTACAGTGAAAGTGAGTCTGTTTTGTTTCTGTTTTTGTCTTTTTTTGCAGTGCTGTGATTTAGGATATCATGCCAGTCTCAACAGAGCTCTTCGGACCTATCTGTCAGCAGAATATAACTTGGAGACATCAAGACATGAAGGCTTAGATATTATTGAAAATGCTGTTGACAATTTAGACCCCCGTAGTGATCGACAAAGATTTATGGAAATGTATCCTACTGCCTTTTGCCCTCCTGCTAAATTTGAATTTCAGTCACACATGGGAGATGAGGTCAGTTACCAGCTATGATTACTGGAATGAAGGAATAAACAAAGATGTAGCAAGAGCATGTCCTAATTTTTTCCATGGTATATGTTACAGTTATAATATCTGAATTACATATGCACAAATGCAAGACGTATTAGTTACCATTTTGTATGAGCTCAAAAAGAAGCAGTAATGTGTTCACAGCACCTTGAAGAAGTATTCAAAACTATTTTTACATTTAGGAGTCACAGTCTGGTATTGATATGGTGATTATATATTTCTCAGTTAAATGTTTGCTTCCCCGGTGACATAATTGGAAAGAAGAAAATACGTTTTAAAACTTTTTCTCCTTTAAAATATTAGTCACCAAACATTGATACTCTGTTGAATTAATATCTACAGCTATATTTGTTAATAGCCTGTAAGCACCTCATATTTGCACATTATGATGAAGTAATGTCTGTTTACTACTTCTTGCAAAATGACCCTGGTTTTGTCAAAGTTTGTAGGGAATATTGATGGACAAACTTCTTGTCACACACATTTTAGTGGTTGGATGATGGTCAGACCACTGACTAGACCACAGAAAGACATACAGTATATTCTCTTCATTTTTATGTCACTGAAGTGATACTTTAGTGATCATTGACTTTTTCAAAAATAATCTCTTTATCAGTTTCAGTTTTGTAGCAGAAGAACACAGGTTTCTATCTATCTATCTATCTATCTATCTATCTATCTGTCTGTCTGTCTGTCTGTCTGTCTGTCTGTCTGTCTGTCTGTCTGTCTGTCTGTCTGTCACAATAATAAGACAAAAATAGTCACAATATGGTTTGGGTAGCCACCCCATATATTGAAGTGGTTTGCAAACAAAGTAAAGCAACAAATTTCACTAAGTTCCACACAGAACTGGCGTATAGGTGGGAAAATGGCGGTTTTAAAGGTAGGCGGAGGAAATGAGGTCATCGGGGCTGGAACCGGAAGTGACGTTGTCGAGGCCAGGCAAAGTCTGGTCTGCAGGAGAAAAAGAGAAAGGTTAAATGCACTCCACCCTCCTCTGGTCTGGCATGGAATTTCCCTCATTCAAGCCTTTTAGCTGCCTCACATGCACACTTGAGAGACACGTTCCCCGCCCTCTTCCCCCTTCAGCCCAGACCATCGGGTCGGGCGTTCCTGACTGAGACATTGGCATGGAGAGAGCCTCTGTGTTGAATGAGTGAGAATTTATAAGGCTGTAGGTCAAGAAACCACCTTCTGACTCGCGGGTTTGACTCCTTGTGTAAGGGTGCATGTTCTGTAACAAAGGTGAACTCGCGGCCCAAGAAGTAGTACTTCAGCTGTGTAATCGCCCATTTGATTGCCAAGGCCTCCTGATCCAACGCTGCATACCTGGTTTCCCGTTCCAGCAGTTTCCGGCTCAGGATCATGACGGTGTGGCTCAGCATGGCACCAAGACCTATGTCTGAAGTGTCCATCTGGAGTATGAAAGGTAAAGAAAAGTTTGGAGCTTTCAAGACAGGTGCTGATGTAAGGGCCTGCTTTAAGCTACTAACTGCAGCTTCTTCCTTATCATTCCATACCACAGTGTTTGGGGCCCTCTTCTTTAAAAAAGCAGTCATGGGCGCCCCTCTCTCAGAAAACCAGGGTATGAACTGGTGATAGCAGCCCACTAAGCCGAGAAAGACTTTGATCTGCCGCATTTCAATATGGCATCAATTTTGGAAGACTGTGGCTTCACGGTACCCCAGCCCACCAGGTAGCCAAAATGTTTTGCTTTGTTCTTTGGATTGATTCGAAGTCATGTCTCACCTAGTGCTCATAACACCGCTTGGACCTGCTGTAGGTGTTCCTCCCATGTGTTGGAACAGATGACCATGTCATCCTTGTAGGCAGCAGTATATGAGTTATGAGGACACAGCACTTTATCCACCAGACGTTGGAAGGTTGCAGGTGCCCCACTGTGTATGTCTCTGTTTTGTTCCCTGTGATTCTTGTCATCACTTCTGACTGGTGCACCAGTTAGTGCAGCTGTAAAGCATCACCATTATATGGTGCTGCCATTACCATACTTCACTCCAGCTAGGACCTAATATTCCTGTCATAAAGTATGGGATTTACACTTAGAATTTGGGACAGAAAAGTCTACTTTAGTCTCAATTGGTCCTGACAATTTTATAGGGATATACAGAACTAGAACTAGCTTAGCTTTCCCTCCATTCTATACAGTGAACTACACTGAGCTCCAATAGATTTTTAATAATTTTTAAAAGGTGTTGTCCCTGTTGTTATAATCAGTTTCTTGGCTTGCTTAGAAATATCTTTGTCTTTAAGTTTTAAACTTTATTTTTCGAAGGTGTATTTTGCCATAGGTTATCTTAAAGTAGGAAATCTATTAATTTCCCACACTGTTTGAACCCATCAACAATTTATTGAGGTAGTATCTGAGCACATTTACACTTGCAGATAAAAAGTCTTTTTTTGTGCCAATTCTTGGAGGGTTTTGACCTTTTCTACATAATCTGACATGGTGTACAAATCTTTGTAGTTTACTGAGGAAAATACTAATTTAATGTATTTCAGATTCTCAATCTGAGAGTACAAAATGTGATGTACTTTAAATGATACATGACATTTCTACTCTAATAGTATGTGATTTTTGTCTCACAAAAGTGTCACAATATTAATTACAGTTCTAAGCTATCATTATAGGCAATATTAATTACAGTGTAGACCAATGCAGTGAGGTTTTTCTTTTTTATTGTGTGATAGGGTTGTTTTCTAGCTGCAAATTATTATGTCATAATTATGCAAAAAGTCCTACCAAAGTTGCTGCCTATTCAGTGATTGTCATCCTAAGGAGATGAAATAAATCTGTTCAGAAGTATGAAGGAAAGGATGAGAAACGTTTCTAATTGATCACTTTACACTTAACTGCAAAGTTAGTGTGGCAAATGCTAAAATGTTCAAAAATTCAGTGTTATAGATGTGAATGTAATGTTACTTAGAATGGTTATGAGGTATTTCAACAAAATACAATAGCCTAATTCAGTTAAAAATTACTGAAATAGAGCCTATTAAATTCTGAATGTGTATGTTTTAAAAAATGTTATAATACTAATGTGTGATTTGGCTTTTGCATCAGATAATCTTTATTTTTATCATAATACAGTATATGGTCAAAAATGAAGATTATACTTCTGAGACTTTGTGTGTTGTTATATTTCCATTGACAATTGTGTATGATAAATAGAAGGAAAAGGAATGTTAAACCTACTGTTAAACACATTGAGATATACAAACATGATGCTCCAGTTGCTTCAATGATATCATTTATGATTTGTCAATTTTTTCTTTATTAGTCAAAAAGTTGCTCACAGTCTTTAATGCCTTTTCATAACCTTAAGGTATATACTTCTGAAATTATACCAGTAACTATTAGAATAATTATCTGCTATCTCTCTTTCTGTGTGACAAATGGAGCAATTGAATGCACAACTACACGTGAAACTTCATCAAGACTGCATGGCTAATCCAAGCAACAGCACATAGACCTTGAAAACCTCTTGCCATATCTCCATGTGAAATATTGCTGGAGTTCTCATAATCTCATGAAAGAATGTGATTATGCCCCTTGCCTTACAGGCAGGTTTTCTAGTCCATTTCAAATATTGATGTCTAGAATAACAGCTAAGTGGAGAGATTTTAAAACCTAAATTAAATTTTCAATATTTAACCTGTAAAAAATGCTTGTGCCTCACTCTCTGTGCAACCAGGAAAAATCAGTTGTCTTAGATATATAATGCGTCATTCTAACTTAACATTTCTTATTATACCCAACAACCCTCTTTCCAGTTATTGATTATGTCTTATAATAATAATAATAATAATGTATTTTATTTATAGAGGCACTTTACATTAGCAGTAAATCTCTATTGGTCTGAGTTCTTACTGTGTTTTGTATTTCTACCTACCCTTTCCATATACAGGAATGCTTCTTCTATCCACTGTTTAATCCTGCCTCTTCTTCTATTTTGTGCTTGCTGTCCTCTTTTTTTTTTTTTTCTCAGGCATCTGCATTTCAAAGCTCAGTACTCATCTTGCCCTATACTTAACCTTACTCATAATGTTATATAACGAAACTGAGAACAAGTCCCAAGGTGCAGTTTCAGTGCATATCAACTATACATCATGAGTGATTGTTGTACTCTTTTACGCTTGGGACACCTGTGCAGGCATATACAATTATAAATTCCAGTTATAATACACTCAGTTAAAACTGGCCCAAGAAAAATGCATTAGAACCAAAAAGGATACATCATTATGAAATCACAATGAAACCCTACAGAAGGAAAACAAAAGAGTGATTATCCATGGATGTGCATCTGGAAGACTAGATGCCGCAGCTAATATATCAAGACTACAGCAGGATTATGTCATTGTCAGTTGTATAAACTTGGCATAGAATATGTGTAAAAGATGGTTTACATGTAGTGAAAATGTATATTTCTAGTACATGCTGAATATTCATTCTTCACAGTAAATATAGTACCAGTATGATTTAGGATAAAGCTTGACATTACAAATATCTTGTAACATACTTTGTTTTTTATAACTTTCAATAATCAATGCCAACAGTAGTTGCTCGATTATGGATATAGTATACTATTATAATGAGACTTCAATATGCAATTCGTTTTGCATCTGATATGAAGATAACCAACCACTGCATATCTCTGACCTACATTTGCACAATCTACATACTAAATCAGGGGTCTGCAACCTTCACTATGAAAAGAGCCATTTTGCCCCCCCTTCCTCCAAAGAAAAATAGTCTGGAGCCGCAAAACATAACACAGCTTATAAACTTTTAAAAGTTTTAATCTTTTTTTAGATTTTACTTGTTACAACCACGGAATACAACAAACAGAAGTGCAGTGTGCATGTGTAGGCCTACTTTGAAATAAATTAAACTGAACTATGCAGGCCTATTTGGGTCCTTCCTATACCTGTGTAAAATTAAAATAAAAACTAGCCCACTTTAATATAAATAAAACATTTAGCTGTAGCTTAGCAGCTTTAAAAAAGTAAACATTAAATTCCATTTCAGTGTGCTGAATCAACTGAAGCACCTGAACATACAAAAAAACCTACATCAGCTCCTGGTCCGAAATGAATGTGTTTTTTTTTCTGAAAAATAATAGCATATTAAATGCTATTGTTCTCACCTGTTTAATGTGACTTCTGTTCATGAAGTTCGCTGCTGATCATCTCTATGTCGGGGCTGTACAATGTGACTTTGACCTTCACACAGGACTGCAGGCTCTCATGTGTGAGGCAGGAGCGATATTTGGACTTTATGAAGTTCATGCTTGAGAAAACTTGCTCACATAAGTATGTTGAGCCAAAGATGGACAGGACTCCAAATGCATATTTTTTTCCTGTTCATACACGTTTCGGGAATGGCACTCCACGTGTCGAAAACAAATTTGTCGGGTTTGGGGAGGTTTTCAATATCACTCCATTTGTGCTCTTTAGCGAGAGTAGCCTTCTGACGGGTGACTTCTTCAAGATCCGCTGTCAGGCATTTGAACTTGGACACCCATTAATCTTTATCTGCTATGTCGTCCAGTTCAATTTCTAGATCGGGCTTACTTACTCACTCCTGTGAATGCGGATGTGTTCAGCAGGGATGGGTCGATGTCCAGGGGTGTGACAGGGAAGGAGAGAGTGTTTTTTTCCGTTCCATACTCACTGAACCTTTCTCTAAATGCAGCTTGCATTTTCTGAACAATTTCCCGTTTGTTTTTAAAGTCGGAGAATAGATGCTCTGATATTTTTATGAACGATTTTTTCATGTATTCTCCATCTGTGAACGGCTTACCCCTCCTTACGATCTGTTGAGCTGCCACAAAACCAGCAGCTGTAGTTGACTGTGTAGAAGTGATCCACTTTTTGAAAGTATGTTTGCTCTGTTCAGCTTTCCGTTGCAGTTCCGAAATTGCTCTCTTTCGCTCATCTTCACTTGGGTATTTTGAATGCTGAGTGCTTGTTTCGAAAATGTATTTCAACGTTACATTTTTTGTTGTTCGATAATTTATCGCCACATATTAAGCACACCGGTAAGCCAGCGTCGTTGGCGGTGAAGGCAAATGCTGCTGTCCACGCAGAATTAAACTCTCTAAATTAGATGTTAAAATGTATAACAGTAGTAGTCTTAAATAAACATGTATATAAATACAAGTTAAATTAAGAAATTGCCATTATTCATTTTCATGGTTTTTTTTTTGTCAAGGCCAAAGGGAGCCACTACAAGGAGGCTGAAGAGCCGCATGTGGCTCCAGAGCCGCGGGTTGCCGACCCCTGTACTAAATAAATGTATCTTGCAGTTCAGGTATCAAAGACAGTATTTAATCACTACATTATTGAAGCTCTTTGGATTTCCAGTCATTTTGAAGCAATACAAAAAGACAGAGTAAACCTGCATTTCTGAAATGAGCGTAATTTATGTTGATGGTTAGTATTGACCTGTATAAGACATATTGTTGACTTGCTTTTTATTGCCTAACTAGGCCAGGTGTGTTAGTTGTCATGCCTTTAGCAGTATTTTAGAAGTTTTATGCTTCTGTTTAGAAGACACTGTCAGCCTCTTTAATAATTTATATGATCCCAGATTTATGTGTATTTGTGGATTTGTGTGTTATGTGGATTTATTGTATTTATGCTGCTTAAATATGTCATGATTGTTAAAGGTGATTGTTACTCTTATTTGTTTTTTTTTTTGTTAGGTTTGTCAAGTCAGTGCCCAACAGCCTCTCCAAGCAGAGCTTATATTAAGATTCCAGCAGCTGCAATCTCGATTGACAACACTGAAAATTGAGAATGAAGAGGTCTGTACCCTAGTGAAATCATATTGATATAACTATAAATGTATAGCCATTTACCCTGGTGCACAGTAATTTAACACTATGTCTTAATCGTTTCTTGTTTGTTGTATACTCTATTCATTTTCCAACGGGTACACGAAAGATTAGAGGTACACTACAATCATTATTATTTTAGTGAAAGCAAATGTAATGTACTGTATATTGAATAAAAAAATACACATAGTGTATTATCATTTTAACTATGCAGGAAAACAGTTTGTATCTAAAGTGAAGAAACATGCTTTTAGTTCTGTTACCTAGATGCCAACAAAATGAATTAACACACAGTAGGTACAAATGCATTTGTATATATAATATATGCATTTGTAGATACAAAAGTGGTGTTTTGTGTGAATAAGCAAGCATGTTTGTAAAATATTGTACATTGTGGTATTATCTTTTATTACATACAGTTTTGTGTTTTATTGCACGCTAATGTTTTATTTTTTTATGTTGTTCCTGGGTGAGGTGAATTGTATTTTTCTTAGTTATGTTATAAAATACAACTTAGAGCTGCCTATTCACCAGCCTCCTCAGCTGTGCACCACCAGTCATTGACTCTTTTGGTGTGCTGATCAGACAGTACATGCTGACAGATGGCAACTGGGTTAGTACCTCTTTTCTCAATCACAACCAGTTTGATGATTTTTCTGCCTGTTCACACAATCACTCATTACATTTGTCATGTCCGTCTGGCTTGCTGTTAGACTACAGAGTAAGTGCCACACAGATTTTTCTATGAAGTCCCAGCACCCATCTTCTGCTGCAAATATTCTCTCATGCTACCTTTTTTTGACAGCATTCTTCTGCAAGATTTGAGTACTTTGCTGCCTTCAAGTTGTGTGCTTCTTCACATCAGCTTTTTTCAGGGCACTACAAGTCCTATAATTATATATTTTGTCTGCACCTGAGTGACCACAACACTATGTTAGGTCAACTAGTAGTTTCCCTCGATTACATCATCAAAAATTGAAGGTGCTGGGGAGGGAGACGGTTTGTATGAGTTTTGTCCATTTCCTCATGGGTGTCATTAATGTCTTTTGAGTCTTTTTGGTGATATGGTTGCCTTTTACATGTGGTCTGTTCAGACCCTGTGTCAACATATTGAGAACACAAGCCTGTCTCCATCGGTATCACCCTAGTGCCAGGGCTAGGTTGCATGATGAGGGGGCACAATCCAAAGTTACTGTGTTGTTGCAAAGCTATAACCTCCTCCTGTAGAGGGGGTTGTATAATTTGTAATATGTTATCAGAAAATTCCAGAAAACAGTTTTCTAAATGTTACAATTTATACTGTGTACTAGTGGTTAATGCATTCCCCACAGCTCCGGTAGATTTGGTTGAAATCCTGAACTGTCTACAGTGTTTTCGAAGCTTGTGCATTCTTTCCTTGTGCCTATGGGCTTTCCTTCTATTTTCCTAAAGATGTGTAGTTTAGCTTGGAGCGTTTATTGGTGTATACATGAGTGTGTTTTGAGATATACGGGCACCACATCCATGGTTGGTTCCTCCTTTGTGACCAATTGTTTTGTAAAGAAAAGCTCATCCTTCTGTAATTTTATTGTAACAGCAACTTTAACAAGGAACAAATGTTCTTTTAATGTTCTATTAAATGCACTTTCTAATGTGCCTGAGTCATATATGACCAAAATATTTATTTTATTTCGAAAAGTAATCAAATGTTATTGCTAATACTATGCACTTTTATGAGTTATGCACTTTGAGATGTGTCTGGGTCAGATGTGACCAAAATGTTTATTTTTTATTTTGAAAGTGGAAAAAAAAGTATTGCTATTACCTCAGATTCTATTCAATTAAAGCCTTTTTTATTGTTTTTTATGCAGTTTTTGATGTGCCTGTGTTAGATGTGGCCAAATTTAAAAGGGAAACAATGAATAAACATTACTTGTTTATCCATACATTAATTTGTGTTGGTTTAAAATGTGTTATTACCTGCTGCATACTAGCCACTGAAAATGACTGGCCCAGCAAAATTTCATGGTTTGAAAATCTGGCCCAAAATAATTTTTAATCGAACAGGCCTGATCTAGAAAGCCAAATGAAACTGAAATTAATTTATAGCATAATTAACTATTAGAACTACTTTTATAAAACATACTGTAAATGAAATTTCATTAAACTAAAGTAGAATATTTTCACTTCTGTTTCAATTCTTAACCCAAATTAATGTAATTCACCAGGAATAAGAGATTTTGATGCCTGAAAGTAACCATGTGTGGTTTGCATGTTGCAGCTGGCAAGGGTATTTATTGAGATGCTATTCAGTACTCTCAAGCCCTTGTAATAAATGATGTAATAACTTCAGACATTCCACAAGCACACTAGTACACACACACACAGTGTCACGTTCCTACCTGTACATACAATTTGTTGCAATTCAAGCAGCTTGTGTTTGTATTGAAAGTTTATAAAACTGTGTACATATTGTGCTTTGACATGTATTTTTGAGCCTCCGATGTAATGAATTACATGTACCGACATGTTGTTGAACACTTTTTACAATTTAGCTATGCTTTTCTTTGTAGACGTGAGTTAAAATAAAACACATAAGTTGTTTCCTTAATTCTGTATTCTGTTTGCCTCCTTTAGGCTCGTGGGATAAAAATATTGGTTATAAGAGCTTACACTTACATCTATTACTAGTCAAGGTCCTAACATAACTGGCTACTTATTATAATATATATCGCTTTATCACTCTTGCTGTGCTTTTCTTAGTGGACCTGATTTGAGAAACACACCAGTAATTTATTTCCTTGATTCTGTATTCTATATTCCTTTCCTGTGGGCTCTAGGGAAAAAGTGTTGGTTATAAGAGCTCATGTTAATTTCTAATAATTTCTAATAATATAACTGGCTATTTATTATATTGTATGGTGTTTTTTGTCTTGTAGCTGTTGAGTACAGTAGTAAATAATAATAAGTGATTGTGACTGTATTAATACCTGTAATCATTGTAATGTAAAAACACAAATTAAGTAAAGTAGAATTTCAGCATTTGAAAAAAAACAGAATCAGTATAATGTATACTATATGTGGTGTTCACTTGAAAATAAAGACTGTGAGCTGTTTTCAGTGTAACAATACATTTTTAATTAGTGCTGGACTTTACTAAAATCAGGGTATAAAAATTAGTGGTTTGTTAGCTCTGTAGTTTGGACTTCAACTTTCTATGCAGTTTCTATTTATTCTAAATGAAAAAAGTTTACTTTTAGTAATATACGGTAGTTGAGAATATAAATGCAGAAAGAAAGAAGGAGAGAGACTAGTGTCTGTCAAGGATATTCTTCCTGTTTTTCATTAGGTATGCATCATACAGATTTCCCTCTAGACCACTATTCCTTGATGGTTAGTATTTATTCCACAATATAAAGTTTATAATCTGCTGAGCTTTGCCACTCCATATGTAGTGAAGGGTGTCTAGAGAGGTTTTGACTAATTGAACAACCTTTCTACGCTGTCTGTATTTTCATCCAGTAGAATGAATGATGTTTTACTGATGATTTAAACTATTGTACCAGGTTTAACATTTCAGCATACGGTATTTTGTTGATCAGATGTAGAGGGTTAACATTAAGATGCTGTAGATAAACACAGAAACAACAATTCTTTTTATTAAAACTTTGTTTTACTGCATTAACAAATATATTAAGTGTGCCTACATTTTAATATTTACATGCATTTATTAAGTCAACACTGTGTGGAGTTAGTGCATTCATCTCCTGTGTACATTGGTTTTTCTATTGATAATTTTTTTTTATTTCCACATCCTAAAGACTTGCAAATAAATGTTGGCTGCAGTCCCATACAGGTTCTGTTCATATCTTGTGTCCTGTGCTTCTAAGGCAGGCTCCTGCTCTTTGTGACCTTAAAACTGGATTAAATGATTTCAGAAAATATGAAAATGTTGGATAGCTTTCCATACTAGTAAGGATTTATTTGCTTTTAAACAAATAAAATAGTAAACATGCTTCTGGATATTACCTTCAGTATTCCCATTTGCATAGAAGGCACACTCACTGTCTTTATTTGCTGGTTTCTAATTCAAGTGATAACCAAGTAAAATAATGGCTACAGCCAGGAAGTGTCAGCCTTGATACAATGGTTGCCACATATTTTCTGAACTTTGCAAAACTATCACTTTCACTTCCATAATAAGCATTACCTGTTACTTCTACTTTGTGTACAAGTATTATACTCAACATGTTAAGAAGTCTTCCAGCGTACCTGCCAAAAGATATTATATATACAGTAAGTCCTGCTGATATAAATTATCAGGCAAAATAAACCACTGTGTTTAAATTGTGCACATTTGGTACATTATACTGTGTGCACAATTATTAGGCAAGTTGTATTTTTGGGATTAATTTTAATATGAAACAAATACAGTGCCATCAGTCAATCTAAAATGTTAATAAACCTGAAACCTGAATGTTATGCAAAGGAAATGTGAGTGTGAACATTATCAGGGGAATAGACGTGTGCGCACAATTATTAGGCAGCTATTAGTGTGCAGAATTATTATGCAACTAAATCAAAAACTTACATTTTCCCGATCTCCCTTGTTTATTTTCATCTGTTAAAGTGAGAATAATAAACAAACAACACATAATTTCCAAATAAACATTTCTGGCATGAAAAAAAAAATCAGTGACCAATATAGCCACCCTTCTTTTCAGTAACAGCAATAAGCTTTCCATTCATGGAATCTGCTAGTTTCTTGATCTGTTGCGGATCAACTTTTTGTGCAGCAGCAACCACAGCCTCCCAGACACTGTTCAGAGATGTGTACTGTTTTCCTTCCCTGTAAATCACTTGTTTAAGAAGGGCCCACAAGTTCTCAATAGGGTTTAGGACAGGTGAGAAAGGGGGCCATGTCATTATTTTGTCATCTGTAAGGCCTTGCTGACTTTTTCCTGTACCACTGCTTGAAGAAAGTGTCTTCTAAAAACTGGCAGTAGGTTTGGGAGATGAATTTGAGTCCATCTTCAACCCGAAAAGGTCCAACTAGCTCATCTTTAATAATACCAGCCCATACCAGTACCCCACCTCCACCTTGCTGGCGTCTGAGTCGAAATGGAGCTCTCTGCCCGTTACTGATCCAGCCACGGGCCCATCCATCTGGTCCATCAAGTGTCACTCTCATCTCATCAGTCCATAAGACCTTTGAAAAATCTGTCTTCAAATACTCCTTGGCCCAGTCTTGACGTTTCAGTTTATGTGTCTTGTTCAGTGGTGGTCGGGTTACCTTGGCCATGTCTCTGAGCACTGAACACCTTGTACTTAAAATGCAACTTAATAAAATGAGCTCCTTCCCAATCCATCTTGGCGGTGATCTCATCAGACCTGCCTCTACTGCAAAGAATCTTGGTGTCATTTTTGATTCCTCCCTCTCTTATTCTGCCCACATAAATCACATTAAGAAACTTTCTTACTTTCACCTCCGTAACATATCCAGTGTTTGCTCCTTCTTCTCTTTCTCTAATGCTGAGAAACTTGTCCATGCTTTTATCACATCCCGCATCGATTATTGTAATTCCCTACTGGCAGGTGCCCCTTCTAATCTTCTATCACAGCTCCAGCTTATTCAAAACTCAGCTGCAAGAGTCCTTACTCGAACCAGCAGCAGCGAGCACATCACACCCATCGTGCTCCGTCTTCACTGGCTCTGTGTCTTACAGAATCAAATATAAAATCCTACTAATAATCTACAAAGCCTTAAATAACCTTGCGCCAAACTACATCAGTGACCTTCTCCATCAATGTGTGCCTGCCCGCCCACTAAGGTCCTCTGATTCTGGCAGTCTTGTTGTGCCCCACACTAATCTACACTCCATGGGTGACAGGGCCTTCAGCTGTATAGCGCCCAGACTCTGGAATGACCTACCGAAATTAATCAGGTCAGCTGACTCCATGAATTCTTTTAAAAAACAACTCAAAACTCATCTGTTCAGGAAGGCTTATAGCTCTACTTGACTTTATTACCCTTCTTTCAGTTTACTTCTCTGTCAAGATGCTCATGTAACCTGTATGTGTGTGTGCTAGACCATCAATTATGTTGTCTGGCTTATGTTGAAGGCTTTTTCTCTGAATTCACTGTCATAATCTTCTTTATTTATTTATCTGGTTTGTACAACGCTATATACTGTATACCCTACTGTTTTTTCTTATATTCTGTAAGTGCCTTGAGCATGAGAAAGGCGCTATATAAATAAAATGTATTATTATTATTATTACTTCTAGGCACTACAGGTAGGTTGCAGTTCTGGAATATGACAACACTAGAGGATAATGGATTCCTGGTTGCTTCACGTTTGATTCTTCTCAAATCTGTGGCAGTTAATTTGCGTCCTTTTTTCTCAACACGTTTCTTGCGAACCTGTTGACTATTTGCAACAAAACGCTTGATGGTTCTATGATCATGCCCCAATATCTTAGCAATTTGGAGAGTGCTGCATTCCTCTGAAATACTTTTTACAATTTTTGACTTTTCAGAGTCAGTTAAATCTCTTTTTTGGCCCATTTTGCCTAGGGAAAAGCAGCTGCCTAACAATTATGCACACCTTGATATAGGGTGTTGGTCTCCTTAGGCCACACCCTCCCTCATTACACAAATACATATCACCTAATATGCTTAAATTAAATAAGCATTCAAGTATATACAGCTTGAAGATGGAATATATGCATGTAAATTATGATATGGTCAAAATACTCACTTGCCTAATAATTGTGCACACAGTGCACAATATTATAACTTTAACACATGGAATGTCAAAGAAAATTCAAGATGCAGAAGAAAAGTATCAGGAGCATTAAACTGTAACTGTGTGCTGTATCTGTGCTGCTTGCATGAAACAACAGACATATAAAGTGCATTTTCTTCACATGTTTCAAATAAAATATTCCTTCTCATCTGTTACCATTAGTAGTAACAGTAGTAGTAGATCTTCCACTTGTTCAAAGTATAGTGAAATTCTTACTTTCACATCCAAAGCAGCTTGTACATAGACTCAGCTGACTCATGTAAATATAAAAGTTGCAAACAAATTAATACATTGTGAAAAATGTAGGTTTTAATTTTTTTTAATTGCAATTGGTATTTCAGTGCAGTTTATTACTTCATCTATACATTTTATCAGGTTGTTATATCATGATAGTCAGAATATTAATATAACTGACATGTTTACATCACAATTTAAAGGTAGCATATAATTTTGTTTCTAATTTTTTATAAATATTGTGTTTTTTCACTACTGTACATATTGGAGCAGTTGTTATCTCTACTGCCTCACTGCTTCATAGTTCTGGGTTTCATTTCAGTCCCTATATGGAATTTTCATATACAATGCTGTATGTCTACATGGCTTTTTATCTCCAAATTGCCATTTTCTTTCCATATCCTAAAAATGTATGGGTTTGGTGAAATTGATATATCTAAATTTTTCTGTCATTTCCCAAAGCTGCTTCCTTATGCTGCCATGGTAGGTGCCAGCATTCTGGGATCCTAAAATTCAATTGAGCAGATTCTGAAAATAAGGTGGATGGATTATTTCAGGATGATAACTAGGACATTACAAGAAACTATAAGCAGAGCTCGGGGCCTTTTACAAACCATATAGAATATACCTAAACAAAAGAAACATGAGATGAAAATAAATCATCCATATATGATTTATCTTATTTTATTATTGGCTCATATTAAGTGGAATGTTTGTTGCTATAACCAAAACAATTAAACAGGAAGTCTAAGCAGTCAGTAAAAACATATCACAGTGAGAGAAAGTCTTTATTTAGCCACAATGAAGAGCTCAATGCATTTTTAATTCTTTTTTTAAACGGGAAAGCTATCTCTTGACAGGACATTTAGAAGTTCTGGTTGTCAGGTAAATATTAAATGTAATTAAGAGCTTTGAAAACCCAGATTGAAAATATTATCGGTTCAGTATGCTCAGTATTTATGTTGGATTTATCACAAGCTTAAAATGATATCTGTGATATCCAAGGCTTAAGATAAATATAAAAATAGAAGAAATACTGATTAACTAAGGAAGAGGTTGGTGCAAAAAAAGGATAGAACACGCTAACCTGAGTTTTCTTTTTGCTGTTAATGATACTTGAATTTACTTCCAGGGGGTTCCTGCTTCAGCAAAATACTATGCTATGGACTGAACACCTTGTACATAAACAGCATGAGCATATTTTTCTTTTTGGCAATGGCGTTTTGCAGGCACAGTTCCTTAGATCATAAATGTGATTAATAAACCAACTTAAATAATAAAAAAATGTTTCCTAACTTGATCACATTTTAATGCATGCATTATTTAGGTGCAAAGCTGCCACCATATTGTAATATAGAAAACTGATAACTGTCTACCAAATGTGGTGGGTGGGAAATAAAATGGGTTTGGATTTGACTTGTGATAAAGAGTGACCCACAAAGGCTTCAGTCTGAGCCCTTACAGTATGAAGGTCAAGGTTTCACTCATTCAATAATCAAAGCATTTTCATTTTTATACTTTTGCCAGCACATTCCTGGCAAAAGGACAATGAAGCACCCATTTTGGTGTCAAGGTTGTTGTGCAAACATAGTTTTATAGAAAGCCTGGACAAAATTTTGAAGTGGGTGGGTAGAGGTTGTATAGTTAAAACAAAAAAGAAAAAAATAATCAGCATTCTGAAGTTTACTTATTTTGTACCTTGTATTCATCAATATATCATTTTATTTTTTACACGTGACTAAATTACTGTGTGAGAAAGCAGTCTGTAAGCCCAAAGAATCTACACAACTCTGAATATACTCCAAAAGTGATCATTAAAAAACTCCTCAAAATCTGAACAATATCTTCCTTGCAATGTCTCTTTTAGTAATGAAGTCCAATTCTGTGCTTAAAATGTTCTATAAAACCATTTTAGATTACAGAAGATTCTTTAATGGCAATGTTACAGTTTTGTTTTGATTTTCTGTTTTGAAGATCAAGAAAACCACAGAAGCAACTCTTCAGACAATACAAGACATGGTGACCATTGAAGACTATGATGTCTCTGAATGTTTTCAACATAGTCGTTCCACTGAGTCTGTTAAATCAACAGTATCTGAAACATACCTCAGCAAACCTAGCATTGCAAAGAGAAGAGCTAACCAGCAAGAGACGGAGCAGTTTTATTTCATGGTGTGTTCAACAACTCTTAAAGGATTCTCGCAGCTTACTATATTCTAATTGTATGATTTATTTTATCTTGTTTTTAATTATAAAATCAAAATGCTTTAATTTTAGAAATTTAGAGAATTTCTTGAAGGGAGCAATCTCATCACAAAACTGCAAGCAAAGCATGACTTATTAAAAAGAACACTTGGAGAAGGTAAGTATCTTTATTTGTAGATAATAAAGCATGTGTTCATGTATGTGAGTATCTATAGTGATCAATTTTAGTACACAGTCAGCTCCTTTGTTTTGCTGATAATAAGGGGCAGTAAAATGTCTGACTTCTACTACTATATATATACGCATAAAACATGTTTTGGTGCAGTAATCTTTCCATAGTTAGTTTAAGGCTTTGCATATAGTATTGTGTATACCCTTGAGACAAAAAGATTTAAAACACACACTTATACATACTGTAAGCTAGCAAACACAATATTGGCCCTAGTGTGTGTTTGGCTGTGTGTGTGTTTGCCCTGCGATAAACTTGTGCCCTGTCAAAGACTTGTTCATGCCCTGCACCCTATGCTAACTGGGTTAGGCTCCAGCAACCCCACAACCCTGGTCTGGATTAAGCATGCTAGAAAATGACATGACTTATACATAAGACATGTATGGCAGAATCATTTTTGACAACATTTAATTATCTAGTACCTACAGTATATCATAGATAGATAGATAGATAGATAGATAGATAGATAGATACTTTATTGATCATAAGGGGAAATTCACATTTCTCACAGATTCTCTGGTTTACTTGTGCACTCTAAATACTTTTTTGTATTGTCATGCAACATTCTTGAGATGTGTTTGTATAATCATATTTTATTAAAGAGAATTCACTGTTTGAAGGATTTTGTTTAATCTTAGCAATACATATATAAAAAGCACTTAGTATGTCAAACAATGATAAAGTAACATTTTGCTTTTAAACCTGTAAAAAAATTCTCTTGGATAAGAACTTATGTTGACTGCCAGATTATCTTTTTTTCCATTTTCATAGGTCATAGAGCAGAATATATGACAACCAGGTACTAATACTTTTTTTTGTACATCACTTTTTAAAACATGCCTAGGCAGATTAGTAGAATCTGTGTGTTTGTGGTACCTAATTTACTAGTGTTTCCTAACTTATTATACAGAAAGTGTCATAAATATCTTTGTGTTTAGGCATCAGTGAATCAAATCCAATTTTCTTTTGTTACATAAGATGTTAATCATGTTTGTTTTCATCTTTAAGTATGCATCTGTAGACATGTTTTAACAGTTAAGAAAAGGTTTTCAGGAACAGGCATACTAGGGCAGATTGTACTGGAAACAGCCTTTGGGCATTAGAAACTCTACCCTGCCAGAAGAGTTTGAATGGGGCGGCTTAAAAAGGACAAAGGCTCAGAATGTGGGGGCTAGTTAGGGCCAAGCCTCTGGCGAATTCTTGGGAAGGAGAGAGAGAGAGAGAATGGAAAGAGAGGGGAAGAATTTTTTAAGTGTTTCAGTTCTTAATTTTCTGTTGATTCAGTGCTTCAGCCACTGAAGCTTCAAGACAAGGAAATGCAGTGTGTGGAAACCCCATTATAAGAGCAGGCATTTTTTATTTGATGCTCCCTTTATTCATCTAGTCCTGTTATGGTTGGGTTCTGTGGGCGCCGCCATGGGGTGTTGCAGGAATTTCTGTGCCCTATATTGCAGCACTTCCACCAGACCTGGAAGTGCCGCCAGAAGCAGGTTATAGGACAGCTGGAGCTTTTCCAAGTGCTTTTTAAAAGGAGCTGCTTCACTCTATTTGGGGAGCCAGAGTCAGGAGGAAGGGAAATAAAGATTGTTGGGAGGAGTGGAGGCGGAAGGAAGGGAAAGAAAGAAAAGAAAGTGCTGTGTATTGTGGTATTTGTGCTTGTGAACTGTGCTGAGCAGGTAGAAAACAATTTGGGAAGCATTTCCCACAGAAAAACTGTGTCCTGCATCTGTCTGTGTCGGGTGTATGGAGCTCCAATTCTGGAGATGGCAGGGATGCTTAGTTGCACACCCACAATCAATATAGCCTCCAAGTATTTGGAATGTAGTAAAAACCAGAGTATCAATATAAAACTTATTCCATTTTGAAGATAGCATGTAAATGAATCACTGACAGCGCTCAGGCCAGAATATGAACCCATGATTTGGAGCTTAGAGGCTTCAGCGCTGTTCATTTTTTTTCTCCAGATTCTCTGGTTTACTTGTGCACTTTAAATGACATTCCGGTTATTTTTAAAGGTAGATTTAAAATGAGTTGTGTAAAGTGTGCTTTGCAGGACAGGGGAAGTGATGTGCTAAATCTGACTGACAGCATTTTCATATAGCAACATTTTTCTTGTCACTTTACATGTTTTGTAAAATAAAATATGCAAAAAAAACACTGGTGCAGCACTTACTTGGGCTCAAATTGTACTAATTCTGTACACTAGAACAGGAATTTTGTTGGAATGTTCCTTAGTATTATTTACAAGCAGAAGCATTAAATCTGTGTTTACCTTAGCCTTTTAAAACTTTTTAGTCTAATCTGCTAGTTAAAACATATCATAAAAACTAATAAACTTATCATAAAAGCTGCATTTTGACATCATTTTGTAGCATGTATCTTTTATCTTACACAACTATGAAGAACTGAATGATTTTCTACTGCATTGTTCAGAAAACCATATTAATGTAGTGGCAGTTACAGCCCCTTGCCTATTTATAGTATAGATACAGAGGGTGTGTACATGAAATTTTAAAAAGTAGGGGTTGATTTGTTTCTAACCTAGTGTTGTTAAACTTGACTTGCTTGTATGGAATGTTATTTGATTTTATAATCAATAAAATGCTTAAAAAAGAGTACAGCACACTCTAATGAGAGTATAAAGATGAGTTATCTGCTAATTTGAAAGAACTAGAGGATTTCATTTTCTTCCTTACCAGTGAGGAGATTATGTTTGTTAAAACAGCTGTAAATGTTAATTTGAAAAGAGTCACATATATCTGCTGTATTTTGACAAAGCAATTTAATTTTTTACTGACTAATCTATTTTGGTTTGCTGCTCTTGTCCTTACTAGATTGTCATAGTAAACTATTTCCTTAGACTTTTAAGGGCACTCACGTAATAATGAGCTGTATTTTTGGAACACTTTAATCGAAAATGAAGAATGATTTATGTAGAAGAGGGTACATTTTTAATCTTGCAATTGCTGTTTTTAATGCTTATAATATCTTAAATTAACCCTTCGCCCTTTATAGTACAGGAGTATTTTATTCAGTCATGCACATAGACTACATTAACTATTTAGTGGATATTTAGAATAATTTACTTCAGTTACAGTTAAGGTGTTTTGCTGTATTCTTGTGTAATGCAGATGATCATTTTCTAATTTGCCCTGGGCTTTGCTCCTTGTTGAAGAATAAACACATTACACACTGTAGGCTGGAAATATAGGCTTTTAAGATAACTTCTGTCCTTATTTTTTTCAAATGGAAATAAGATAATAATTTGTACAAATAAATTTAAACCTTTGCATAATGGAGATCAGCAAAAATGTGTTGATTCATTTTCTTGTTTGCTAACAGAGATGGGTAGTGGTTAAATACATCTACAGTTTTGGTCTATAGAGACCTTAATCTTAACGTAAAAAAAATAAATATGTGTATAACATTCTTATGAAATGTAACTACTGTATTTTTCTCAACCTTCTTTTTTTATTCTCCAGTGCTTCAAGCCGAGGAAGAAGGAACTCACACGCAAGACACCAGGTATAGTTAAATTCTTCATGCTATTTTAACACTGCAAATGCATCCTGCTTTACCAATGTCTTAAACCACATGCAGAATCCTTGGTATAACTACTGTAAATTTAGCCTGACCAGAATTAAAGAAATGTCTTTTCACAAGATTTAGATTCACCCTGGCAACACTACACAGAATCAATACTCCCAAGTGCTTAGAGAATATATACTAGCACTCTGGAAAATGAGACAATGCTTACTGAGTAAAAGACAATCATCTAGCTATGCATTTCGCTGACACATTTGAGTTATTTCTGGTTTTGATGCTCAGCAATTTCAAGGACAGTTACACAATCTGTCTGCTACCTAATTAAAAAGTATAACATTAAGTACAGTAGTTCACTCACACTTTAGTTCTAATTTTCCCCAAGATTTAGCAAAATCTTGTTTTGGGTAAAGTTCAGTTCAGTTTGTTTTAGAATAGCATACAACCCTTAGTTAAATGCTCAGAATGCTTACACATATTTTCAAATACCATGATAATAGTAAGATACAAAACCTTAAAATATTTGCAAAGGTAAACATAAGTCAAGATAAATAAAGAGTGACCCTGAAATGAACACATGGAAAGCTGCTGTGTTTGTTTCATTTTTAGAATATTTATACGAGGCACCATAATTGCTAGGAGGCAATCTTTATGAATTTACTGTTGGCTGTGGACTGTTTTGTACAGTATTGTCTCAATTCTGTGTGAGCTCCAACTGAATGTAGACTGTGTGGTAATAACCCTAGACTTGTGTCTCTACAAATGTAATTGATATGCTTTTAACTTACCAGCAGATCACATTTCACATGTGTGCTTCTCCACTTCATGTTACAAGATTCAGTGACAGTAAACACAAATCCTAAAGAAATCTATATGTTAAGTAAAGTCTACTGTTGATGTTTCTAGTACTTCTTTTTCACCCTGTACATACTGATGTGCAAACACTTTTTTATTTTAAAGAACTGCAGTTTGACCTTGACGGTATGTTTAAGTGTCTATGCTGAAGGAAAGGGATTCATCTTCTGTTGTAAAAGTCACTGTGCATTCTGTAGTTCAGAGGCTTTGAGACTTATTGTTTGCATTGTGAGGCAGCAGAAAGTGTAGTAATGTTGTGCAATGTAGCTTTCAAATCTTTAAACAGTTCAACATAAGCTCATGAGTGCATAAATGGATTGTAAAATATCCATGGATAAAGAAGGTATAGATCATAGTAAATTGTGTTGTAATAAAACAAAAAGCCTGTAATCTGTAGACATGACAAAAATTTTGCTTGAATATGAACCACAAGAATAGTTAGATTAGGGTTCCTAGGGTTCCACACATTCATTTCTTTTCCTTTATGAAAAAAATAAATAAATAAATCAATTGTGGTAACAAACAGTGTTTTTACATGTTACAATTATAGTATTTCTGTTATTCAGTTTTTACTTTTTACTTATTCTTAATTTTAATTTTCCCTTTATGTACTATACTTTCAAAAAAATTTTTTTTGAAGTTTTAAACTACAGTATTTATAGTTTCCGTTTAGTTCAAGAATTAAAAAAAAATTCTTCTTTAATTTATAATATTGTATAACATAACACCCTCAAACTCACAGAATCAAATTCAGAGTTGCTGGGGAGTGGTGCCTATTTTGGCAGTCCTGGGTGTAGCACAGGAAACGTCATCAGTCCATTAAAAGACCACCCATACAGACACCCTCACAGCTTTAATCTGCATCTCCAAATAAACTGTTGATAATATGTTCGAGGATGTGTAAGCAGGACTAGAGCACCAAGAGAAATACCCCACATAGACACAAGGAAAGCGTACAGACACCACCTGAACAATGCTAAAAAGCGGGATTTGATATCAGGACACTGGATCTATCAGGCAAGAGCACAACTGTGCCTCCCTGTAATATAATTTAATTATTTTAATTAAAATTCTTCAAAATCTATTGGTATGATGCAATGCGTACTCCTTTTGTATATACATAACTCCACATGTTTTATTACAATCCTGTAACTGCTTGTATTTTCTTTCACACTATCATATCAAAGTTTCCCAGGTTAGTGTGAATTTAATTCTCTTAAGCAACTAATAATTTCGGGATACAAATTTTGAAAGTAAATACACTATTGTTATTAATGAGTCAATGATGGCATGTAAGAAAAATTAAATTTGGGTATTATTTAATCATTTTTTCTCAGCTTCATTTCCTGTTTCAATACTGTTGAGTTTGCAGGCATTCCATTTAGAATACCTAATACAATTTTAACAAGCTTTTTGTTTTAAAGTCACATTATTATTGATACTGATAATTGATTATTTAGTATATAGCTTCTTGACATTTGCTTATTCAAACATATATTTACTTTTTTAAGGATTCAGGACAGGCTATTCCACTGGTTGTTGAGAGCTGTGTTCGATTCATCAATCTGTATGGTAAGTATTACCACTTAAAATGGTTAAGATGTATTGTGTCTATTTTAGTTCCAAATGTAAGAAAATATTGTAGCACTCTGGGTAAAAGTGTGAATTTGCCGGTAGTAATTTAAGAAACATATTCATATTTACAGTACATTGTTTGTACCTATTGTTATCTATGGACAAAGTTAAAGCTTATCCAACCTGAAAGTCTACCCATCCATCTAGGGTCACAGGGTAACTGGAGTTTTTCCCACAGTCTTTGTCATCAATCCACATCTAACCTGCATCGTATTGTTAATATATCTTCAGATGGGGACTGTGTTGTATTTATACAACAAATAATAAAGATCCTACTCTGCATAAATGTATTGGTATTGATTATTTTTCTGATGCACATCTCTGATAAAATGTACAATTTGCTATGCCCACAGATAAGTGCATAGCTAGAGCAACCGCACGTTTTTAAATAAGCAACATCACAAAGAAAATTTGTTAGTGTGTGCTGAGACAGCAAGTTTTGGTTTGTTTTTAATTCTTGGACAAATGTAAGCCAGCAATACAATGATGCTGGGCCCTCATTTTATGAGACATTGTAGCTTAGAGGTGAAGGAACAAGAGACAATAAATAGAACACAGCTTACTATAAAATAAAAATATATATCCAAACATCTCCACAAATATTATGCAAATGATGGAGACAGATAGTGGGTTATGTTAAACAGATAGTAGAAATTGAGAAAAAAATGATATCTGTTTAAGGATGGATCATCGTGACACACAGTAGCTTACTATGAATTACAGTGATGTTTTGTTTAAATTGTAATATACCCAGACTAATCAGCAAATGAATATGAAAGCTCCCAAATCTTATGACATTATGTCAAGGCAAACATGTGGGTGCACACAGACCACCTACAATTGTCAAGAACTGTGACAGTTTATGATTACAGGAGACTTTCAGAGGATGTCTCAGATTTCCATGCTGGCATTGCCGTTTTCCACATAAGGTGTCAATATTTGCTGCAAAGAGCTGGAAAGCTGTTTGTTATTGTGTGTGTAGCCATCTTCTGAGATTATTAATTGTTATTAGGTTTTTGACCTGATCACTTAAAAAATCACTTCCTAACACAAAAGGCTTTTTGAAATGACATAGGTTTGTTATGTATTTTTAGAATTATTTTGGTGTCTAGCAACCATCTCTACTATATAGCAGGTACAGTATATACCAGCAATTAGAAGTACAATATATCTGATGTTTCCCTTGCAAGGTAGTACCTAATAGCAAAAAGAGTAAGGTAAGATCACAATTTATTTAAAAAAGGTAACTAAATTAATTATACAATGTCTTAAAAGAAGTTTTTTTCTTTTTTAATCGATAGCTAACAATGGCAGTTCCACTTTAATAATACTGGAAATTACCTTCCCAGGCTTTCTGAAGTGTAAGGCCCACAAGCTTAGAAAAGAAAATATATGAAATAGTCAAACAAAAGGTAACAAATAAGAAACAACGTGATAGTTAATTTGGATTTTAAATGTTACCTTTCTCAAGATCATCTATCACAATAACTTTTATACATTCCACTCTGATAATTGCACTACGCCTACACACACTCATTGATGTAAAATATGCAATACTCACACTGTTAAAATTAATGATATCCACCAAAAGGCCTTTAGTAAATATTATGCACTTCTGGCTTTTCCACACAATACATGTTTTCTCATAATTAGGTCACTGATGGAAGACACTAATGGAAGCTTCCTCTACTCATAGGGAGGAATGTAAGGGCTGTATTAACTTCAGCTCCCAGATGAATGCAGTAGTGATTCCAAATGACTTGTTAGAATTTAAAGTAAAATGCATTGCATATTGTCAGGAATAGGTTATGGATGCTAAACCACCGATAGGCGTGGATCTTGATTGGGTTAACATATACAAGGTTTTGTTGCAGCAGGCTAAGAAACACAAATGTTGGAAAAATATAACCTTGTCTGATGAAATCTGGTTCATGCTGAAATATAGTATGCTCATGGACAGATCTGTATAAGGCAAAATAGAAAAATAAATATAGAATTATAACAATTAGTGCTGGAATGTTTGTGGGAAATAAACGTGAAATTGCTTTATAAGTGAAGCCTGTTGCATTTAGATATTTACCTGATGTGTAAATACTGTATACTTCTACAGTATATGATGAACTTTGCTTGTGGACAAAAAAGAATGTTGTACTATGCTTGATAATTGAAGTAATGCCCAAAACAAACTAAAATATATTCTCAAATTCTGATCTAGTTATATCAGCTTTTTTTTATAATAATCAATGGACGCATACAGTATTTTCTTGTTGTTTAAGCAAAATCAGCTAAAATAAAAAATATTATTTCCAGGTAAGTTCCATAATTTGTTGCCCTAATTCATTAGGTTCATATATGGCTGAAGTCATTTTCATTTGTGAATTAAAGCACTGTGCAATTTTAATTTCAGTTTGTATTTTTAGGTTTGCAGCATCAAGGGATTTTCAGAGTTTCAGGGTCACAAGTAGAAGTTAATGATATTAAAAATTCATTTGAGAGAGGTGAGTAATTTCTTTGTCAGCAGTAGAAGTAGTGTACATTATAATATACTTTACTGTATTATGTCCAAGGTAGTGAAGTTCATATTTAACATAGAGTTTAAAAAGTGATACTACTAAAGACAAAGAAGCATTTAGATTGGGTATATTATTTTTATGTATGACATTTTTTTTTCTGTTTAATTCACTTAAAAAGGGTAATCAGTTTTGGACATAGTGATGCAAAAATTATGCGACAGTTCAAACCATGCACTGTTTTCATAAATATTGTATATTTTACTTATTATAACTGTATATTTGAGTTACACCTTTTTAGAAGGCAACAAACAGGACCACAATACAGTCTAATTCTTTATGTCCATATTTGTTTTTAGCACAGACAGATAAACTTGCTTACTAAAGGTCACCCTTAAAGTTAGAGGCAGGAACTTAGCTAGCAAATTGTGATAGTTAGAGCCACAAAGCTTGAGTGTGCACCAGAAAGTAATACAATAAAGCCTCAGTGTAGCCAGGAGGCAGCCTGCTAAGGATTTTCAGCTGTTGGGCTCCTTTACCTTAGATAAGCCATGTAACAAATACTCTTAAGTGTTTGCTTTTAAAGCCTTGCTAAGTAGCATCACACTAAAGATTACACACAAAAGGACAGAGATTTGCCAGAGCCAAGAAAGCTGTTTGCATATATTGTCTCAATGATAGGCACATGACAGGGGTTGATCACAAGTTGTTTTAATGTGATTTAGTGTACTTGTTCATTATTCCTGCTGTATCAAAAGGGACAGAATATAACATCTTGGGCAAAAATATGAAAACACTTATTTTATTTGCTTGAACTTCCATATTCCTTCTTTCCCTTTGTTATGTATATGACAAAACAAAAAATTAATGCAGACTGGAGGTTGAATACTTAACTTAATGTTTCATCACATAAATATGAGCAGTAGCAGTTAGTACCTCATTTTCAGCTTGGATTGTTTTAAATAGATTTAAATTTAAATTTTAAATAGATATCCTTAAATTAATTTAACACTTTAGATTTTCATTATCATGGCTTTTATTGAACTTACCTGCAGTAGCGTTTTCTTAGGAGCAACAGACATGAGTAACAAAAGTATATTTATTTGGGCCAAAAGAGGCATTTCTTTTTGATGTTTGCTTAGCTAAAGATACTCTTTCTAAGCAATTCTAGTAATAGAATTTAGTGATATCTTATTTAAATGGATAATCCCGTGTATTCCATTATTAAATATCTTTTGTCATAAGTAAGTTTTTTACAAACAATGCAAATAGAGAAAAGTTCACAAGTTTCTACTGAAGTGTGTAGAATAATAAAAATATACTTAAATGTGTATCTTTTGCAAACATTTCTACACAAAAAATAAGTTCTTCCCATTCTTATTGATTCTTGTTTAGAAGGAAACATTTTAATAGCCTGTCAAAATAACAGCATATCATAAATTTAAATTTCACATAACCTTTGTATTTTACAAATTATTTTTCCTTTTGTATTCTTTGTGCAATATGTCATGTTTCTGAAAATATACAATGGAAATATGAACGAAATATGAAGAAACAGCAATTTCTGGAACGGGAAAACTAGCTTTGTACATTCACAAAAAATTGTCAATTTGTTTTGGACACTGTGGTCACCAGTATAACTTGTTTAGTGATATTCTGCAACCTGACAAACACATAAATGGACATTTGGTGCACTTTTACTCCTGAGGTCCAGGTGGAACAATGTCTGATTATGTCTCCTTTAAAAAGGTCTTAATTCAAAGCTTAGATCACAATAAGACAAAGGCCACACTTAGGGCAGAAGACCATCCAAGATCTGGTTTCCCTCACCAGAGTAGGGCCCCCACATCTAACTAGTCCATCTGAGCGATTGCATCAGACCTGCCGCCTGTGCTGCTCCTGAAACTACCAGCACACAAAATTCCTGCATTAATGACAAAACAAGGAGGAAAAGGTCCCCTTCTGCTTGTCTTTGACAAAGGTAGCCTCTCTGAGGCCCTTTGCTCGCACAATACTGGCTTAGGCCAGACAGACCTTGCGATTAACTTGTTAGCAGTGTCACCTTGAGCTCTTCAAGGATGAGTGAAGGAGAAGAAGAGAAAAGTATGTTGTCAACCTGTGTACAGGAAACTGACCAACTGGAGTGCAACCAGTGCAATAGTGGCTGACATTCACCATGTATGCCAGATACAGCTGCACATCATTGAGGGCAGGTTGAAACGGTTTTCTTATAAAAATAAGATTGTGTAGCAAATGACATTCCTTATGTGAGACGGCATAACCTGATGGTACAGAATATTAATGACGGACACATACAGTTGCTGTGGTCACAGCTGTCCAAAGTTGTGAATGCCGGTGTGCACCTGCTGCCTTGGTCTTCTTTCTTTCTTGACCTTATCCCCACAGAGCACTTTTGCAGTGTCTTGGATCTCAACATCTGTAGGCATGATCCTCAGCCTACTATTGGTCAGCAACTTCACCAGGCCCCTTCCGACCCTCACTAGCTCTTATTGGCAGAGGAGTAAAGCAGTGGTGACTGTAAGAGGCAGTCATATAAGATACTAAAGTGCTACAAGATGACTGTTAATGTTTACAGTTGTGATTGCTTTACTGTTGCTTTTGTTGTTGTACTGTTTTGTTTTCCTGTTATTATTTATTACTTTTTATTACAGGAATGAAAATTAAAATTACATTCCAACAATGAGTGTTGTGTTTCTTTTTTCCATTAGTGTAAATGAAACAAATCAAGAAAACCTTTTGTACTTTTAAATATATTTGTGAGAATATTGTGCTTCTGAAATCATTTTTTTTTATGTTTCTATTGGTTTTGGAACGTAACATTGATGAAGATTGTCTTCCTTTACTAAATA